>NC_048592.1:31751776-32034276 GCF_013265735.2 Oncorhynchus mykiss | reverse complement strand
GTGTTTCCTAATCATTTATCCACCTACAGTACCAGTCAAAAGTTTGGACACACCTACTCATTCAAGGGTTTTTCTTTATTTTACTATTCTCTACATTGTAGAATAATAGGGAAGACTTCAACACAATGAAATAACACATATGGAATCATGTAGTAACCAAAAAAGTGTTAAACAAATCAAAATATATTTTATATTCTTCAAAGTAGCCACCATTTGCCTTGATGACAGCTTTGCACACTCTTGGCATTCTCTCAACCAGCTTCATGAGGTAGTCACCTGGAATGCATTTCAATTAACAGGTGTGCCTTGTTAAAAGTTAATTTGTGGAATTTCTTTCCTTCTTAATGCGTTTGAGCCAATTGGTTGTGTTGTGACAAGGTAGGGGTGGTATACAGAAGATAGCCCTATTTGGCAAAATACCAAGTCCATATTATGGCAAGAACAACTCAAATAAGCAAAGAGAAATGACAGTCCATCATTACTTTAAGACATGAAGGTCAGTCAATACGGAAAATATCAAGAACTTTGAAAGTTTATTCAAATGCAGTCGCAAAAACCATCAGGCGCTATGATGAAACTGGCTCTCATGAGGACCGCCACACGAAAGAAAGGCCCAGAGTAACAGACACATCTCAACATCAAATGTTCAGAGGAGACTGTGTAAATCAAGCCTTCGTGGTCGAATTGCTGCAAAGAAGCCACTACTAAAGGACACCAATAAGAAGAAGAGACTTGCTTGGGCCAAAAAACACGAGCAGTGGACATTAGACCGGTGAAAATCTGTCTTTTGGTCTGAATTGTCCAAATTTGAGATTTTTGGTTCCAACCTCTGTGTCTTTGTGAGACGCAGAGTAGGTGAACGGATGATCTCCGCATGTGTGGTTCCCACCATGAAGCATGGAGGAGGTGTGATGGTGTGGGGGGGTGCTTTGCTGGTGATACTCTCTGTGATTTATTTAGAATTCAAGGCATACTTAACCAGCATGGCTACCACAGAATTCTGCAGTGATACGCCATCCCATCTGGTTTGTGCTTAGTGGGACTATCATTTGTTTTTCAACAGGACAAGGACCCAACACACCAGGCTGTGTAAGGGCTATTTGGGCAATATGGAGAGTAACGGAGTGCTATATCAGATGACCTGGCTTCCACAATCACCCGAACTCAACCCAATTGAGATGGTTTGGGATGAGTTGGACCGCAGAGTGAAGGAAAAGCAGCCAACAAGTGCTCAGCATATGTGGTAACTCCTTCAAGAGTGTTGGAAAAGCCTTCCAGGTGAAGTTGGTTGAGAGAATGCCAAGAGTGTGCAAAGCTGTCATCAAGGCAAAGGATCTCAAATATATTTTGATTGGTTTAACACTTTCTTGGTTACTACATGATTCCATGTGTTATTTCATAGTTTTGATGTCTTCACTATTATTCTGCAATGTAGAAAATAGTAAAAAATAAAGAAAAACCCTTGAATGAGTAGGTGTGTCCAAACTTTTGACTGGTACTTTTTTTTATCTCACTCAACAGTCCCTCTGTGTTTGCATAGTCTTGGAGTGGAGAGAAATTCAGGGATTGTGACATGTGGAGAGGAGAGAGAATGGAGTGATGGGAGGGAGAGAAATAGATGGACAGACAGATGGGAAGGTGTGGACTGAACCTGGTGAGGAGCATAGATGGAGAATGAATCATGTGACATTGTGTAATAGGATAGGGACACCTCTGAATAAACCCAATACCAGCCCAGACCACTGCCTTAATAGTGTACTGTGGGACTATGGCCCAATCCCAAATAAACCCCTATCCCCTCACCCAAGACACTTTGAGTATATCGGAATGGATGGTAAAGATAAGCAATATGGGTAGTGGCAAGGGTTGGACTTAGACTTGGACATTCATGTTTGTACGTGTAGATACTCAACCGACACGAGAAAACCCACACCTTTAACCCGTCCATGTTCTATGTTTCTATTTGAATGGATAAACATGGCGTATTTCAATAAGACTACAATCAGACCATTTCTTTGTAGAACTTTATGCCAAGTCGGTGTTCTTAATACAATCTGATTGATGTGAGTTAATCTTAAACTAACAGAAAATTTATATAATATGATTTGACTCATAATTAAATCTAACGATGTGTTTTTAAAATGTTGTATGAGCGTTAAAGGCTGTTATATCCATAATTGGCACTGAGGAGATTTTCCAGCTTGCAGGATTTCATGGCCAATGTAAGAAGTTCCATTCAATATCCTCAATGTGATGAGCTTATATAAAATGGTATTCTTATTCCAGTCATAGACCGTTTTCTTTCTCATGCAATAAGATCTACAGTAGGATGCAGTTCTGTGTTCAGTCCACCTCAATGAAACTTCGATAGCTCTGTCCCTTTCTGTCCAATGGATACAACTCTAATTCAGGACTGTGGCCGTCCAAAAACAGTCCAACTTAATCAAACTCTGATGCAGTTTTGAGCCTGCACCTAAAACCAGTCTAGCTCTGTAAATTTCCGCTGTGCCAATTCCAATGCAGTCCAGTCCAGAGAAAATACTGTTTCACAATTTCTTATCATCCATTGAACCCTGACAGTAGTAGGTATGAGTGAAGAGCTGACATCTTGGCAAGATAACTCATAATTCCCCTGCTTTGCGATGGTCCACACTTCCTCATTACCGTGAACCAATCACATCTCTTTTTTCTCAGTCCTTTTGACCTTATTTGGGCGGTATGACCACTAGGGGCGCCCCTCTGCGGGGCCTCCACATCAGCACTTGGGCGTCGTTGGCATTGGGTCGTCCCAGGGCGTTGGAGAGGATTGGCTCCTGATAGTTGAGGATGTGGGGCTGCTCCTGGTGAGGACGGCCCACTAGGGAGGCCCGGGAGCCAAGGGGCATGTCAGGGTCCACGGCGATGTCCACCCGCATCCGCCACCGCACCGTCTGCAGCACAATGCGCTCCTGGGAAGTGAAAAAATTATATTCGTAAAAGTTAACTTGCATCACAGGAGGTTGGTGGTGCCTTAATTGGGGAGGATGGGCTTGTGGTAATGACTGCAGCGGAATCAGTGGAATGGTACCAAATACATCAAACACATGATTTCCAAGTGTTTGATGCCTTTCCATTTGCTCTGTTCAGGCCATTATTATGAGCCATTCTCCCATCAGCAGGATCCACTGAGTCTTGTATAGCAACTGTCATGTAATACGCTGCAGCCCAAAGAGCTTTACAGTTAGCACATAGAGAAGAAGTGTTTTGCAATATGTAGCCTACATTGATTACCCCCGAACCAAGGCTGCACTGGGCTAGGACAGAAATGAACAGCCCTGGGGGTACTCCAGGAACACCATAGAAAACACTCATTTAAAGGCTTAGTTCAGTCCAAAATGTGTTTATCAGATGGTTTCAGACCTCAAAGGTGGTCATATGTTGGGATGAGTCCACATTGCACACCATTTTTTGGGTTGATCAAACTAATTAGATGGTGCTAATCATTCCCATGCATTTGGGATTGAGGAACGTATTGTTGGATCCATAGAACTGATTGTGTGGGATGTGGATTTATCTCGAGATTAGACCACTTTAGAGGTTGGAAAAAGTGAATTATACCTTTTAAGATAATGAAACAAAAACTAAACAGAGCAGTTCATAAAGTCCAAGTAAGTCCATGTTCTGAAGCCTACAGTACCTTGGTAACAGAGTTGATGGCAACCAGCCAGGTGATGAAGCTCTGGTCTCGGGTGATGTGTGACAGCATGGCTGTGTTGCTGTTGCTGATGGGCACGGCCCAGGTCACACTGGGGTAGAAGTTGTCGTTCATGCTGACCGTGAGGCGCGACGGCTTGGACGTGGGGCCCGTGAGGGTGACAGTCTCGGTGGTATTGCCGTACCAGGGGTAGCTGACCCCGTCCGAGTCGCTGATGGCCTTGACCCGGCCCTCGCGGAGCTCCGGTAACTCCCAGCTGGACCTTTGGTAGTGGACGAAGAGTTTATATTATTATATCATATCTGGCTTACAAAA
This sequence comes from Oncorhynchus mykiss, assembly GCF_013265735.2. Lineage (NCBI taxonomy): Eukaryota > Metazoa > Chordata > Actinopteri > Salmoniformes > Salmonidae > Oncorhynchus > Oncorhynchus mykiss. Next base: position 32,030,267 of record NC_048592.1, on the reverse strand, counting down.
CAGTATAACAGTTTATGATAATGATACATTACAATAGCCTCGCTTAATGGACTATGTTAATAGTAGCCTAGGAAATGTACAGCTGCTAGAATTTCACTCACACCAACGGATGCATATAGACAGAACAGCTCACATTATGTGACCGACTGGGTACCAAACCTGGATCGTCTGGCCAAGTTACTCAAGACATTAGCCCACTGAACTAAAGCCTATTGTGTGTGTGTGTGTGTGTGAGAGAGAAAGTGAGAAAGAGTCAGAGTCAGTCAGTCAGTCAGATTGAATGACTACTGATTGGTGACAGCTCAGAACTTACATGCCAATGTCACCATAAGTATTGTAGAACTCCATTTGAGTACAAGCCTGGATCCAACCCACCACCCAGGTTTCATTGCGGGGCACCGGAGGCATTACGATCCCGGCTGAGGCCCTGAAATATGGTGTCTTATACCGCAGCACTATAGGCGAGTTCTCCTCTATCACCGTTGGGCACTGGTCAATGGAGGCCGATACCTCGTAGACTACAATGTTCTCCCTTCTAATACGCGGCTTGCAGGCGATGCTCTGGATACAGCCCATGGTGCTGGCAAGTAGCAGAGTAAGCAGAACAAGAGACGGAGGGAGGAGATGATACCTGACCAGTATGTACATCAGTCCCTCTCGGATTCCAGCGAGCTTGTAAATCAAGATTAATATTTCAATTGCCCATCACTGATGCAGTCAAACGGCTTAAGAAAACGAAATAGGTTAATCATTTTGAATATAAACACAGAACCAACATTCGAAATCAAATCAATACTGCAGTTGTTTTCAAGCATTTTTTCGCGCCGGGAAAATGGAACGTAAAGGACAAGGTAGAAGCAGAACGAAGAGTGGGGGGAAGGTACACTGAACAGCTCCCCCACCACCTTCCCCCGATATGACTGGTGAGTGCCGCACTGCCCTTGGTGCTTATCCCTAGAAACTGCAATTCGGCATTCTTCGGGCTGCTGCTTCCTCGCTTCGAGTCCGTCGCCCCCTTCCTTTTCGAGTCCACGCGTCCGGCTGCAGGTCGGTGCCCTTTGATCCTGCTCTTTCGGCTCGGCGTTGTCATGTCAGTGGCGACGGGACAGCTGGTGAGTCAATGGGGGTGTTGGGGTGCCTTTGTTTGGATGGCTTGCATAGCCCTGCTTTTGGTACGGCGCCCTCAAAGAAGATTGTCTTGTTCGGCACAACAATAAGACTTTGGCTCATATCCTTCCTAAACCCGATGATAGTAGGCTAGTTATAGCCTAACAGTCTATATGAAACAACGAAACAGCGCGTGGCATGCTATGGTGCCCTGTCGAGCCAACAACGCTAGGCTATTTCAATGTTTTCTTCTTGCCATTCTTGAGATCAAGGATGAGGGAAGCTCGCATCATGAATGGTGCATTATGAATGGTGAGAGAAAGCAGCCAGAACTGCACAAACGTGCCCGGGACTTCCTGTGATACCCAGCCGCTCATTTATCCCTTAAATGTTTTGGTGGCACGAATCATCCATGTCTTTCTCCGTCGACCGATTAACCATTATCCGTCCAACTCCCTCGCTTGGTAGAGCATCATTTCTTCGAGAACGGTCGCTGTTCAGTTAGGCTAGGTGCTGATGCTGGGAGGATAGACAGCGACAACCAGTGAGGAAGAGGCGTACACCAGACCCCTGCGTTGAAAAAACAAGTATACATAGACGTGGTTAACACCCCATGGACACTCCTGTGCTGCCATTGGTTGGCAACGTCAACAGTTGGAAGTGGTGTTGGCTTCTGCAGACTTCCCACTGACGTTCATAAACAGGTAATTCAACCTGTTCTGCCGACTATTGATCGGCTGTTGTTTTCGGTTTATGATTTTCAGTTTATTGAGTAGCTTATCTGCGAAGGTGCCGAGCGTTGTGTACAGGGCTGCGACCGTCGTTTTTATCGACATGAAGAAGGCGCAGGTTGTGTTCGTGTTAGGCGGACCTGGCTCGGGCAAAGGAACCCAGTGCGTCAGAATCGTTGAGGTATGAGACGGACCATGATCATTTGACAGGGCATTGAGTTGTGTTAGGAAATAAACCACTAATACATTTGAGGGGGTTGTGGAAATTTCTGTCCAGTGGAGACCAGCTGAATGTATCGACTTCCGGTTCTTGTCCTCTAAATGTACCTTACTCATTAGCTAGCTAGTTAGCATAGCCACGTATAGAAGAAGGAGCAGTTACCAGTATAACTATGCCAGGACCACACTAGCTAACTAGCTATGTGAGCAATGAATAATCATTATATATATTTTTTCCATCATTACACTTTCGACTAGCTAACTAGCTAACTAGCTATGGATAAAAGTTATTTCTGAATACATGAAAGAGGTGTATAGTAGCTGCTTTTAATCCGTTTCCCAGGTTTTTGTGTCAATTAGAACATGTTAATTTCTAGCTTATCTTTCTTAAAAATAATACGTTATTTAGCTGGCTAACTCATTGATTCTGTTTTGTAGTTTACCCTTCAAGAATTCAAAGTGGGCTATAGTTAGTTCACCAACGAGAGACAGAGGCTAGCTAGCTTGTTATGTAAAACAGCAATGACTTCTATTCTAATCAGTAGCTAGTGTTTTCATGTCTTACATTGAACACTCGGTGCCTCTGTTGAGAAAAGAATGGAATGTGTTTATGGTGGTCGGCTTCTAACTACATACAGAGTAGCCTATGCACCGCTATTGTTATGGGTGTAAGATGGCACAGTGATGCCATCTGTTGGTAAATGTTCATTACTGCAACTCTTGTGTTTTACCGGGGTGCTTGAGATACCCGGATGTGTTGTCATGTACTGAACAAGACTGGTTACTCGCATCAATGCCTCTGTCTCGTCATTTAACATTCAAACAGCTATTGGCGTCATGCGGATGTGTAGTGTACATCTTATCATGTTCAGCTGCCGTGCAATTCACTTTATGTTACGGTCTTTTTTTAATCACCTGCTCTACCCCTCCAACCAACGGGGGCCCTTGAACAGGGAGGCATGAGAAATCAAGGCAGATGTCTGGGGGGTGTTTTGCATCAATAGATGTCTACTACTGATATTCAGCAGGCCTCTTTTATCTTTCTTCTGTGACAAGTTGTTTCATACATTTGCCAACTACTTTGATGTGTGTTTTGACATATCAGGGATTGGCATTAAAGTTTGTCCTATTGCCCCGGGCAAGTGACCTGGGCAGTTGTGCAAGTTGAGCCTTCTCTGTGGTTGTACCATTGAGCTGGCAATTCATTCCTCTCTCCTGATAACAGCCAAAATGCAAATAAATCAATTAGTCTGATCTTTCTGGTTCCTCCCCTGTGTAGGTGAAAATAGCTTCTTAAATTTTTCGGGCTTGTGATCATAATCTTTGGGCAACCTAAAAATATTCCTAACGTGTCTTTAAGCTCTTAATGTCAATCCCTGCCCTATATTCATAATTTAGGGCTGTGGCCAAATGAGTTTGAGCAAGCATCCTGTCCCAGCATGAAATAACACGAACCCGCGTGTAGTGTCCATTCATTCAGCACAATAATAGTTAAAGGGCATTAGTGATGCTGTCTCCTCTCTCCCTAAACCCCTCCCCTGCTTTCAGAGTCAATGGAGCACAGCGACTCACTGTTGAACAATAACCATTTAGGCATATACCATGTGACTCCTTTATATTTATTCTCTGCTTGGGACATTGTTACTATTGCACTCCTTTTAAAGGATCTACATTACTCCCAGACAATTTCATTCTCATAACCCAATTGATTCCTTAACAAATTAGGCTAGCTAAATTGTTAGGAAAGACTTTATGGGGAGATGTAAGGTTACTAAAGTTCCTATTTAGATTAGAATGATCAACAGAATTTGAATATATTTGTTCTTTCTGTAATACACATGATTTCTAGTGTTTGTGACACTGAAGGTGTGTGTTGATGGTCACCAGACTTGATGCTGAATGTTATGGATTATTCTCATATCTGTTGATAGTGGTTGACGCCAAACGGAATGTATAAGGACAGAGAACACACTGATTATTCACTGTTGTATTGTGTTGATGACATTCTGTGAACACTGTGATTATGTAGCAGCTGACAGCACTGCCTTTAGTTTTGACTTCCTACAAGCCACTGGGGTTGGTGTTTACAGAACATTTGGTTAACATTTGGTGCTGTCTCATTAGCATATACACTACCAATCAAAAGTTTTACAACACCTAACGTTACTCATTCAAGGGTTTCTCTCATTAAAGGGTGACTATTTGAAGAATCTCAAATATAAAATATATTTTGATATGTTTAACACTTTTTGGTTACTACATGATTCCATGTGTTATTTCATAGTTTAGATGTCTTCACTATTTTTCTACAATGTAGAAATTTGTAAAAATAAAGAAAAACCCTTGAATGAGTAGGTGTTCTAAAACTTTTGACTGGTAGTGTAAATGCCCGTCTCCAAGAGGCTGTTGTTTACAGAATGTTTGGTGCTTTCTGATTAGGATGTAAGGGCCTGTCTCCAAGAGGCAGGTGTTTACAGAACGTTTGGTGCTGTCTGATTAGGATGTAAGGGCCTGTCTCCAAGAGGCAGGTGTTTACAGAGTACTGAAATAGTCTGAGTACTGAAATAGTCTCTGTCATTGCTCCATAGGCTGAATTAATCCTTGCATCACCCTTAAAGGGATAGTTCACCCAGTGAGGTCTACAGGTGGTGTGTAATAAATACTTTTTAGACATAAAAATGTCTGACTTCGATTTGGAGAAGAATATCCCTTTAACTTTCAATTTCCTTTGTCCTCAGGCCATGGAGGAGACCAGGAAGTTAGACGAGAAGAAGATCCACTTCCTCATCGACGGCTTCCCCCGAAACAAAGAACCTCTATGGGTGGACCACCATCATGGATGGGGAGGCTGACGTCAAATTTGTGCTTGTCTTCGACTGTAGCAATGAGGTAATAATACGGCATTGGGGGCAAGGATCTCCAAGAGGAAAGGGAGGGGGCGAACAAGGAGGGGCAACATATCAGATATGACACATTTGGAGTACGACTTTTATTTCTGAAAGTTGCCTCCGAGTGTGAATGTCTTTATTGCTTGGCTGACAGTGCAATCTTTATCCTGAGAGCTCTGTTTTTGTTTGTCTACAGGTCTGTATCGACAGATGTGTAGAAAGAGGGAAAGAGCAGCGGGCGCACCGATGACAACAGAGCGAGCCTGGAGAAAAGGTAGCGTCCAAACGCTAAAGCTTTCCATGATCTTTGACCTTTTTTCCATGACCTTTGACCTTTTTAACATGAACTGGACCTCTCAAAAGGAGACACGGCTCTTGCTCTTTAAAAAAAAAAGTGTGCTTATAAAGCGCCATATGTTGAAATAGCTCTGCCTTTTCCCGGTTTCTAAAATTCTAATTTCAGTTAATGCGACACAACAAGCAATGTATAGTGTAGAGAATCATCATGCTATCTAAACCTCTGTGAAATATAGTTTCAGTCACCAAAAATATCATATTTTCAGCAGTTTTAAGGTGATGTACAAAACCGAAAGAAATATCAAGCAAAAATTAAACGAGGCGAAAGCATAGAAATATTTCATATAGAACAGATCTATTGTGAATCAGACTTGCTTGTAAGTGACAGATCTATAACTCACATTTCTATCTGCAATCAGTCAGGTTGTACACAACTACATAATGCACCTTTAATAATAGTGAAAAAACATTGACGGGCGTTGCTTTTGAGATTGCGATTTTCAGTTCCACCTTGACTCACCCTTAAAAATAATACACCCTGGAGCATGTTTTAGCTTGGCTGTATGTACTTGGGTCTCCTCTAAGTCCTGGGCGCGTGTCAGCCCTGTTTCTGAGCCTTCGTTTCCTCCCCTGAAGGACCCAGACCTACCTGCAGTCAACACGGCCCGTCATCTCACTGTATGAGAAACAGGGCAAGGTGCGCACTGTGGATGCCTCGTACAGTGTGGACAAAGTAAGCAACAGGAGTATTGTAATGATCGTTTAGAGATGGATTGGACCAAGGTGCAGCGTGGTAGGCGTACATTTTACTTTTATTTAAAATGACACCGAAAAAAACAACAAAACGGAAAGCTACATGCAGTGCAGAAAGCAACTACACACAAACAAGATCCCACAACTAAAGGTGGAAAAAAAGGCTGCCTAAGTACGATCCCCAATCAGAGACCACGATAAACAGCTGCCTCTGATTGGGAACCATACTAGGCCAACAAAGAAATAGAAACATAGATTTGCCCACCCAAGTCACACCCTGACCTAACCAAACATAGAATAAACAAGGCTCTCTAAGGTCAGGGCGTGACAAGTATACAGCACTGCACCATTGCAGTCACACATGATGTGCATTTGGAACACACTCCGTAGTACACACTCCGTAGTACACACTCAGTAGTATACACTCATTCCCTATGATCTTATAATTCAGTAAGAATTCCCTCAATCTGAGATGTTTCTTTCCCTATTGGTTGTCTCTCTGTTCCCTTGCACCCTCCGGAGGGCAATCACACACTTGTCCCCAGGGGATTGCACATGTACAAAAACACAAACATGAATTTGGTTTTCTCTAATGCATCTCTTTCCCTCCTTCTCTGTTTCAGGTGTTTGCCAATGTCAAAACCATCCTGGACAAGGAGAATTGAAATTCCGCACACTGCCAACAACTACCATTCACAGCTACTTTTAGCTACAGCAACAATATACTTAGTTTATTTCCATTCATTCCATTTTTTTTTGGGGGGGGGGCTATTTTGTGTGTGTGTGTGTGTTAGAGTGAATGAGATGCTCTGCTGAAAAACCTTACATGAACCCTCTGAGGGCGTTCACTGTGATAGTAGTACAGCGACTGACAGGTCTGTCATTTTAGTCGGGGGCCTTTGTATAGGGACAAGACTTTTAGAATTTCTCTGCTCTGCGAGCTGCTTGTTTTTGTTGTCAAGCAGAGGCATATACAGTACAGTATGTTTACAAAATTACATCTTCTGTGATAAAATCTCTGTACATCATTGTCAGTGGAAACCTAGACAAGCACATGCTTTTTTCACAGACCAACCACTTCTCCGGACTAGATGGAGAAAGATCATGAAGAAAAGGACAGACCGAGAGGGAAAGAGAGAGCATCTCTGCTAATCAATTTAGATAAACACTGTTGTCTTATGGGTTTCCCCTGTATACTAATAAAACATAGAAAACACCTGTCTCAGTTCATATTTCTTTCAACATAAGGTCATCGAGAAACAAGCAACCTTGATTGCAGTAGTACAAATTTGTGGATTAAACTGGCATGACAATGATATTGGTTACATCACATACGGTGTTGGAGCAGTTTGAAATTTAAACTGGGCTTAGTCCTAAATTTAAACCCTGTTTATCTGTAAGTGTGCATCACTGCACATTAAATATTATTTTGTGTTCTGCACATTAAATATTATTTTGTGTTCTGCACATTAAATATTATTTTGTGTTCAGCACATTAAATATTATTTTGTGTTCTGCACATTAAATGTTATTTTGTGTTCTCCAGAATGCTGAAATACTGAGTGTCTTTGTGGTCCTATGCAGGGTGACTGAAAATGTCTAGTCCAATAGAGACCTAGTTCTCCATGATCACTTGGGTCTGGCTTTATGCGTCACTATAAAAGTGCACAAAGATCAGCTCTCGACTGAAGTTTTTGTTGTGTGTTATTTGTTTAATCATTGATTACACAACAAAGGAAAAAAGTACCAGTTTTGTTGAATCTGAGTATGTTACCATGTAAAGTGGGAGAAAAAGTTAATGACAGACAAACCAAATATACCTCCCTCTTGTGTCTGTCTGTTTGTACTTCATTTTTCTTTGACAGGTGAGTACTTACTGACGGACCCACTCAAACTGAGAATTCCACACTCACAGACAGAAGATCACACTATCTCAAGGCTATATCAGTGTCTCTTAACAGTTTGCTGGCGGTCCCCGAGACTCTAATTTGGTCAGTTCTCTTTAATGCAAGTGGTTCCTGACACAAAAGAGACCATAGCTTTTAAGTCCCTGCTACAAAAAAGGTTTGACAAAGTCTTCCTGGAACAATATAATTCTTCCTCACTGAGATTTTGATATCTGAAACTATATTTACGACCTATTTATTTTGTTTCTGCCACAAGCCTTAAACGGTTGTTGTGCTGTAAGTGAATAACTTTGCCATACAGACCAAACTCATGTCACAGAAATGATTCAACATCGTTTACATTCCTTATTATTTCAGTCAAGCTTGCTTGTGTGTTATAGTTTAATTTGATGAGAATTTCATTATGCAATTAAATATATAAACAGCCAGCAGAGTAAGTATTATGTGGCAGTGGGCAGTTACCCTGTACCTACCCATGTAACTCTACATTGTAGATACTGGTCTGTACAGATAGGAATCACTCCCATGTCAGTCAACCAATAAGCCAGCAGAGGGCAGACTGACTACTATTAATTGGCTGGTGTTGAGAAACGCCACGTCGTCGCCATTCTTACTTTATTAGTTATTTTAGTTTTTCATGTAAATGTCCACTTTTAAAGTGTCACATTCACATACTATTCAGTGAATTAGTTAATTGAATTACATATTGTGATTCCTTGACTCTCTAGCATACCAGCACTTCTGTTATTTGTGTTCAAGGAAAATGTCCATTGACGTTTCATTATCTTTTGCTTTTTTAACTGTGTGGCCAAATATTAACAGAATATATCCAAATGAACTTTATTTAGTCAAAACAAAATGAAAGCAGTGTTGTCTATCTGTAAATGATCAAGGAGGAACCCCCCACCCCCCCACAGGGATGCTGGCCCATGTTGGCTCCAATGATTCTCACAGCTGTGTCAAGTTGGCTGAACGTCCTTTAGGTGGTGGACCATTCTTGATACACACAGGAAACTGTTGAGCATGAAAAACCCAGGAGCGTTGCAGTTCTTGACACAATCCAGTCACTTCAATGTTTGTCTTGCCTATTCCCTCTCTGAATGGCACATGTACACAAATGTCTCAAGGGTTAAAAATCCTTCTTTAACCTGTCTTCTCCCCTTCATCTACACTGATTGAAGTGGATTTAACAAGTGACATAAATAAGGGATCGTAGCTTTCAGCTGGATTCTCCTGGTCAGTTATGTTATGGAAAGAGCAGGTGTCCTGAATGTTGTGTACACTCAGTGTGTGTCATTCTGTCTCATACTGTGGTTAATCCTCTGGGGAAGTTGGTGGTGTTGTATTGTTATCTGATGCCTTTGAGTGTGTCATTCTATGGTAGATGCAAATCTACACTGACTATAAGACCATGATATGATTACGGGATAGAAGATAGTAATTTATAGTTAGTGTTGTGATGTGCATTTTCACATTGACAAATGTATGTTTTCATAATGCATTCCTTTAATTATATTTCACATAAAGCTCTGCAGTTTTACAAAGACAAATGTTGATAACATTCCTGAGGACTTGTAGCTTGAGACCTGGTGTACTTACAGCTTGTGGGCTTGAGACAAAAAGCAGACAAAACAAACACAGTACAAAGTGCTGACGTGGGACACTGCGCTAATGAACAGAAAATCTGACAACTCAGTGTAAAGCACCTTGAATACATTGCGTATTGCATGTCTATGTATCCGTGTCGGATAATATATTATTTTGCCCAAACGACAGATTCAATGACAATCTTTCACTAGGTAGAAAGACATTAAAAAAAAAAACATCTGTACCTTAGTAATGCAGACATATACTCTGCCAGCAGAGGGAAATCTGGGTAGGTAGTACATTATATATTTACTATATTAAGATAAGAAACTACAAAGAACTGGGTAATATATTATCTATTGTCCAGCTGAACATGCCCCCATATACTATCTATAACAGAACTGTACCAATGTAACAGTGTTTCTCAATATGAATGAAAGTGTGTCGTACAGTTTTCTAGAAGACGACTGTCGTTCAACTGAAAACATTCAGGAAAAAAGTCGTACTCAACTGAAAACATTAAGAAAACATTATTAACCGATAAGAATTCATATTACAAAATTCTAATTTTCAAAATGTATATTCCAATACAGGACATTTCACAAAATCTTAAAACACATTTATACACCGTACATATTAGATTTATATACAAACAGAGTAAAAGGGCTATAAACGATATGAACTATTCACATTTGGAGGAAACCTGTCTGCCAGTGCCAACAAACACAACAATCACTGACAGCGTGGTACTATGACAACGTGTTCCTAAAACAATGTAAAAATTGCCAGCAAATCACACTCCATCGTCCCAGTGTCCATTTAGCAGGCCTTGGCCAAGCCAATGAGCATGTCCTTGTTCGCCTGGCGGTACTGAGCCTTAGTGTTGGTGACCGCGCCGTGCTTCTGACGGAGATGCAGCCTCAACTGGCTCTTGTGGCGAAAGTGAAGGTCACATTTCTCGCACTGAGGAAGAAAAAGAATGAACGCAATGAGTCACTAATTGAATCAAACTGCCTCTCAATGGGTTCATTCATACATTAAACGCAGGATTAGCAGGAGGACAAAGGCTATAGCCACTATGCATTTAAGCGGAGGCCCTGGGTCCTCAGTTTAGGCTATTGATAGGCAGTCACAGGAAGCCAGGAATGGGATTAGAGGAAGCAGTCCAAATTAACCAGATACACACTGGGCCATGTGAAGGGAAAGACAAGGCGCTTACGTGGTATGGCTTTTCTCCTGTGTGGATCCGTAAGTGGCTCTTGAGGGTCTGAAGATGGCGGAAGTGCGTCCCACAGATCTCACAGGGATAAGGCTTCTCCCCTGTGTGGATCAGCACATGGGCCCGGAGGTGAGCTACCTAGGAACGAAATACATAATTATATATTAATTATATATTTGTCCTTCATGAGTGAATGACAGCTCATAGCGGTTTCCTCACCTGTACGAAGCAAGAGCCACACGTTTCACACTTGTACGGCTTCTCTCCCGAGTGGATGCGGGTGTGGGTCTTGAGGTTGGCCGGCCGGTTGAACTGAGCGCCGCAGATGTTACAGCGGTATGGTTTCTCTCCTGGAATTACAAGAGGCATAAAGAAACCATGACACTGATGCCACCCAGAACCCTGTAAATACACTGTTCTTAGTCATAAGGATCCCACTTCTGAAGACAACATAATGACCTTATTAGTTTGACAGGACAGATATGAGTTAAGATGTAACAGAAGTCTTACCAGTGTGGACAGTCTTGTGGCTGGCAAGGTTCCCTTTGTAACGGAAGGCAGCCTGGCATCGGTCACACTTGTATGGCTTATCAGCATGGACCTGGAGCATGTGTCCTTTCAGGGAGTCCGCTTCCGCAAACTTTGCGTCGCACTCGTTGCAGAAGTAGGAACCATTCTCTGCAACGGAAACATTGAGATTTAGTCAATTAAAAGTGTAACAGCATGAATGGAACTATACTGTGTCAACATTTATTGAATCGGCCACACTCACTGAAACACACTACTCACCACCGCTTGAGTCGGAGTACTCAGAGTGCAGCTCATTGGTGTCCTCCCCCGTGTAGGACCCAGGGGAGTGGGAACACACCTCCAGGTGCTGAGGAGCGTCCGTACCACAGGAGGAGCATCTCTGCTGCCTAACACTGCGATGGCTGGCCTGTGGCACAAGGACCTCCTCCCAATGCTCGTTGACCATCTCTCCAGTCTGGAGTTCTTCAACGGATCCCTCTGATCCACTGGTCCTGTAGCGGCCCTGCGGAGGAGAGCAGTCCCCAGCCTCAACACTCCCTACCTGGGACTCATCCTCCTTCTCCCCAGAGGTCTGGTTCATAACGATAAACTTGTACTTCTTCCAGTTGCGGGCCTTGGGCTCCTGGGAGCAGCCGGATGGCTGGGTCAGGGCCGGGACTGTGTTCCTGCTGCAGCCACTGGACTCAGTGGGGGAGTTGGGTTGGCAGTCAGAACGAAGAGGGCTCTGAGGACTGCAGATCACCCCTTTGGTGCAGCCTGGGGACAGGCTGAGGGAGCTGGGCTGTGGGTACGGGTTCCTGTCCTCCTCCATGGGGGAGGCCCCTCTGTGTTCAGGCCCCTGGAGGCTCCCAAGTGGCCCCGACTGACGGCTGGAGCAGGGGAGAGGGCAGATGGTCGTAACTGAGGAGGATGAGGAGTCAGATGACAAAGGGTGGTGTATGATGGTGGTCTCTGTGCGATTCAAGGTAGAGCAGAGTTTCTGAAAGATGGCACCCCCTTTGGGAATGTCACTGACATTGCAGGCATCTGACATTTTTCTGATGGGGATGTGTTTTCCGTGGACGTGGTGGGAGCTACCTGAAGCATTGATACCACTGAAAACACTGGGGCAGTAGCTCCTCCAGTCTCTGAGGGGAGATATGGATGTGTGACTGGGGCTGGTCGCCACCCTATCCAGAACCCTGAAAGCAGGGAGGTCCTGAGAGAGATGCATCGGGCTGGCCAGTACCTCCTCTCTCTGCAGACTCAAAGACTGCTCTCTAAAAGGGCAGGAAGTAAGGAACAGCAACCATTTAGTTCCAAACTGATACTATTCAGATGGGAATAAGAAAAATAGGGCCTGGAAATATTCCCAGAACTAACCAGGAAAGGTTCCATGTACTAGTAGGCTACAGACCAAGAATAAATAGATGAGCAATTATGCATTTTTTCCGTACCTGGACTTGATGAACCTGCGACAGGTGTCCACCACATGTTCCATCTGGAGGTAAGAGGCTGTGTTCATGGTAACCAGAACGAGGCTGTCCTTCAGGGTCAGGGTGGAGGTGTACATGAAGTCCAGCAGGATGGCAAAACCATCAGGGTCAACTTCAGGGTCCAAGCTGATGGCACTCAGGTTACTCTTCAGGGGGTCCGTGAATATGGAGTAAAAAAGTCCACTATCAAAATAAAAAAAATGTTATGATTATGCCCCTTCTCTCACAATGACAATCCTATTGCACAAGAAGGATGATTGGCCTAAAAAAAATGGTAGTTGGTCTTGAACGTACCTGCAAGCCACGAGGACCGTCTTGTGAGCGCAGAAGTGCTGACCGTTAATCTGGATAGTGACGTCCGTCAGGATATTTCTGCTGCGGAGGCGGTTGAAGTTGAGCAGAACATCACCGGCATGGCGGGTAAATTGAATGCAGCCATCTGCCAATGAGGCCATGGTGTCAGAATCTGAGGAAACATGGGAAATACCTTGTAAATTATAGACCTTCTGACAAACACAGGTTGTGAGAGTTGCAGGATGATTTTAACATAAAGTAAGCAAAGTTGTTCCTTTTGATTTGATTTAAATATGTAATATTCTATATATGAGGACATGGCACTATCATTCTATTCCCATTGATGTTGGCAAGTCAGAAATATTTCCTCAATAGGTGGCGCCATTTCAAAGTCCAACAAAGTAAAAAATAATTTGGGGAAAGTGGACCACGTTTCTGCGAGTGAGGCCACAGACTGATATTACTAACCATGTCAACTACTATAGGGTATAGACTGCATCTTAGAGGCATTGAGCTGGTGTTCATAACATAGTGACAAGCCATGATGATTGTTGTGGCCAGTGGGAAAGTAGACTTGTACAGGCTACAGTGAACAAGTTAGGCTATTTGTTTGTGCACATTGCAGGTTACATATTGCTGTTAGACCTACCAAAAACAATAAGCTTAAAAATAAAACATTTGTACTTTAAGAAATTGTGAGTTTTACTCTACTACAAATGTTTTACTATAGGCTACATTACTGAGAAACAGTTTGAGAAAAGCACACGTTTAAAACCAATTTCATCCGTTAATAGCCCGTAATAACATCTGCTAAACACGTGTATGTAACCAATCATATTCGGTTATGACCGATTTGCTTTTGGCATATATCCAAGCCCACGAATACTGACGGCACCTCAAGAGGAGCCGGAGTTTCGCGCTTGGAACGTGTCTCGCATTGAGTACATTCCGTCTTGGGTGCGCACAGATTAGGTTGCTTCTAAATAGGCTTCCTGCTTTTCGATAGGTCTAGAAGTGGAAAGCCACCTTGTTTAACCCATGACATTTCACACTGGTTAGACCCAATTTATTTTTACCTTGAAAAGAGTACTCCAAAAAAAATTGAATATGGCAAAGTAGACCTATGCGTAAAATAGGGTGTAGGATTTTAGGAGTTTCAAATGCATGTGCACATAGGCCTACACATTGCACTGAAGCTCCCTATAAGTTTAGTACAAAATTAATAGGCAGTTATTGATAATAACATTCCATGAAAACAGATCAAGAATGTACATCTGCGTCAACATTTTGTTAGACTTGTTTTTGACTCACTACCGATCGTTCAGTCGAAATCTACCAGCGAAATGAAAGCACCACAAGAGAGGAAAACAGTGCGCAAAGCTGGAAAGTAGTACGCAGTGATCTAACCAGACTGGCTCGCCCTGTTGCGCTACTTTTCTTGCTATTCGTTTACTGATATTTAACGACTATTACAGATAAATACTTTTTGAGAATATTAAATTCATACTGCCCGGAAAGATTACTTTGATTAACTATATAACCCAAATGTAATCTTTCTGTACAGTAGGATAGGCTACAAACCAACAGCACATTAAGACTAATATATTATCTCGCGATAATATCTATATATTCGATAAACCAACATGATCAAAAAGTGAGAGCATAGGCAATGAAAATATATATAGTTTCGCAATGAAAGACGAACTTCCGAGTACATTTCTCACATACATGCTGCTTAAGCAGAGGAGATACTAAACTACCTGACCATGCATCAAACATAAACATCAGCAAAAAGTCTAGTAACTGCAGTCTAAGAAACCCCACTGTTCACAAAACGAAAGAAAACATAAGTATTTTTAAGTATTTAAATTTGATCAATAAAGCCAATGAGCCACAACGCATGTCTACCACTACAAGTAACTTCTGGTATAATACTGTCAAATAATGGGGGAAAAAATCACCTTGTAAAACTTTCCTGGAAACTTCGTGCATCACCAGTTCTGAGAATGCCGTTCTAAGAAACTCAAGGGCTTAATTCTCGGAATTCTACCAGAGGGCCATACCATTTCCAAAACAGTGAGGATCGTACATGATGTTGTGGGTTTCGTTTTATCGTCATTACAGGAAATATATTTGGATATTCAATTTAGACAGTAAATTACACACAATATACTATTGATTCAGATTCGAAAATAAACGGTGATATGGATTTGAACTATGACAACTATTTTATTCTTGCTCTATTCTCCCTCCAAAGTGGAACTGTCAAAATACAAGGTCACCTGACCATTATGTAGACCTCGAAGAATTTGAGCTCGTTCACGAGGCTAGACACGAGCACGGTCTGCGCATGAGCATTTGTTCTATAAATCAGGCGATAGGTGGCTTGTTGTTAGATACTTGTTTTTACTTTTACGCGTAATCCTACCACTAATAATTGTGGACGAACATCGTCAGACCTGACTTTGTTGACTTCGTCACGTTCAGCTATCGACCTGGGATTTTAAAACATTTTCCGTGCGCTTTTGTGTGAAAGTGCGAGTGATTACATTAATTTTGTATTTTGGGGGACTCAATAATGAACGTTATAATCGTTGATGGTTGCGCACGCTAGACTTTGGAAATAGAAAAGCACCACAATGACAAGCAATGTCAAACGTTGTAAGTTAATTGGACTCTGTGTTTATAGTAGTAGTTAATAGTAAGCGCAGCCAAAAATATGGTGTGAAGAATTGCCTTTACAGAAATATCCACCTAAAGGCGTGCGTAAAACTCTTGCGCAAGAGCTCCAACGGCAGCAATGGTTTATGCGCTATAGTAATGCGCACGGCTCTGTGGGATGTTTATGATGTTTATTGAATTGTTTTATTTCTGCCTTTTCTATTCCAGACGTTCTGAAATTCACTAAAGCATCCCATGTATGTAACTTTAGTCTTTCACTTTCCATGAATGTATTCATGTATTATTTACTTATTTATTATTTACTTGATTTACTTAATCCTGGTTATTTACTGGTACTTTTACATGAGTTGTTGACATTATCCCCTTGCACCCTCAGTCAATCAAGAGATAGGGACACAAATATTTAAATCAGCCCTTTAAAGGTCAATAGCCTGTCCAGTAGGCAGCTTGAACCACTAAATGAGGTGCGAACTTTCACCTGTGTTTATGCTATTTCATCTATTCAACTCAGTGGAAGCTGCTGAGGGGAGGAACGCTCATAGTAATTCCTGGAATGGAGTCAATTGAATGGTATCATTCACCAGACGTGCTACCTGTCCCAGACCTGCTGTTTTCAACTCTCTAGAGACAGCAGGAGCGGTAGAGATACTAACAATGATCGGCTATGAAAAGCCAACTGACATTTACTCCTGATGTGCTGACCTGTTGCACCCTCGACAACTACTGTGATTATTATTATTTGACCATGCTGGTCATTTATGAACATTTTAACATCTTGGCCATGTTCTGTTATAATCTGCACCTGGCACAGCCAGAAGAGGACTGGCCACCCCTCATAGCCTGGTTCCTCTCTACGTTTTGGCCTTTCTAGGGTGTTTTTCCTGGCCACCGTGCTTCTACCCCTACATTGCTAGCTGTTTGGGGTTTTAGGCTGAGTTTCTGTACAGCACCTTGAGATATCAGCTGATGTAAGAAGGGCTCTATAAATACATTTGAATGGATTTGATCAACCACATGGAATCCACGTTTGATACCATTCCATTGACTCTATTCCAGCCATTATTATTAGCCGTCCTCTCCTCAGCAGCCTCCACTGATTGAACTTGAGTAGCCTAACCTATTAAGGTGCCAGGCAAAATGTTAACAAAGGTGATATTCTCATTGTGTAGCCCCCATCTGTAGTGAACCTTATTTGCTTGAAATCACTGTTTCGTAAGCTACAATATATACTTGAAATGAAGTAACATTGTGTGTGTGTGAGTGAGTGAGTGAGTGAGTGAGTCTGACTTTCAGATAGCACCTAATGCTGATTCAGAAGCTTTGCTTTTCGCAATATTATTTTTCTTCTCTGATGTTTGTTGTTGACGTGGAGCAGGCATGAAAACAGCAATGTTTTCTCTCTAAATCAGCTCTTTGACACCACATCCTCTAGATAAATCTCCAAATCTTCACATGTGTGACAACAGCAGCAACAACTGTGGCTTTTAGATCACGTTTGTCTAACTCAGTTGTCATTTTGAAATGTGTTAACTTTATTAGTAATGAAAGCCTTATTATATTTTTAGTTGAACAACATGCATTATGACACATTGTGACATAATGATAATAGAAAGAAAATAGTACAATAATGCTAATTGTAAAGTAAATGCTTATTGTAAATTAAATGCTTATTGTAAAGTAAATGCTTGTTGTAAAGTAAATGCTTATTGTAAAGTAAATGCTTATTGTAAAGTAAATGCTTATTGTAAAGTAAATGCTTGTTGTAAAGTAGTGCTTATTGGTATTTGTAAAGTAAAATACTAAAATCAATCTATTCGGATAAGCAAATAGCCTAATAACAGGAAAATATTGACATATTTGTATACATTAAATACAATATAATTAATACATGAAATAACACATGGCCAACCCAAACATCCCATTATAAGATACTTACATACAATACAATAGTGCTTTTTTAATCAGATATTTATGCTGTCTGTTAAAGCCACTATTGCCTCACTCCAGAATCTCAGAGATTTCATTTTTGGTCAAATGGAGTGAAACGAAGACCAAAGGGATGCCGGACATGCTTCCTCATTCTTTACAAAAGAGCTAATTCAAGAAGCCATATGCAACATATGACACTGATGCAATTCTAGCTATGAGTTCTAAAACATTTGGGAAAAGCACTCTCTGGGTTGGCAATTTTATCTGCATTCTCATCTATATTATGATTCTTGAGTAGGCTAATCTAAGAGGGAGTGTGGTAACTAACCTTGGCAAGTTTGGCAAAATATCACAATGATGTGGCTGAGATGGTAGAGGAAATGTTATAGCCATGTAAAAGGTTCATTTCATAATGATGATTCTTGTTTCTTATTAAAATAAACATTATTACTTACCATATCCTACCTGTAATTAAAGGGATAGTTCACTCAAATGACAAAATTACATATTGGTTTCCTTACCCTGTAAGCAGTCTATGGACAAGCTATGACAGCAATCCATGCTTTGGTTTCGTGTCCCTGGCACTGTTTCCAGATGCTAATGTTCTAGCATTTGTGGCACAAAACCCATTCAAGTCTTGGGACTGATATTAGCATTTTTCGCGCATCATGTTCAAATCCTCTTTAAGTGACTAAGTGACCTTGTTGAGCTTCACAATCAATTTGAGATAATTTTGGCTGATTTTTTTAAAGCAAGTAACAGCAAAATATTAATTGTTACTACATACTTGCTTAGTTAATAACAAACACCAGCTGAAATGTTAATTGAAATGCTACTCTGTGCGTAATATGCAAGGGATTAAAACAAAAATATTTTAATTAAAGCATTTGAAGTGGGAACATCTCCTCCAGCTGTTCTCAAACTTACATACATAAACAAAAGGTAAAGAGGTTTAGGCGACTATGGTAACTGATAGTTCTATTTCTAGGACGTGATGTCTCCTCCAAAGGCCTATGTTGTCCTCGCTTATCTTTAGTGGTTGAAACATCATGTGGTTTAATCATCTTAGCAGCATTCTTTCGAGACTTTGGTATAATTGAACATGGGCAAGAAGAAACCCATACATACACAGCTTGTGGGAAATACTTACTCAAGCAAAAGACCAATAGTCAGGGTTTGTGAGGTTTCAAAGTCCCACTGGTGTGCAGCTGTTTTGTCTTCCTCCCACTCACCACAGTGACAGCGAGGCAGCCATCTTTCCTGAGAGCTGCAAGATGAACATGCACCAGAACTGTTCATCTTCTGGCCCCTTCCATTCCTATATCAGAAGTAGGAGCTAAACCTTAACGTACAGAGAGTCAGGCCAATGAAAAATACACTTGAAGTTAAACGTATGCAAGAGACAAATTGATTTTGTCTCAGACAACATAAGAGGAATCAGTCAATGTTGAGTGTGAGAAACTTATTTTTCTTAATGCTCATCAAAGTAGGGCTACTAGACAGCTGAAAATATGCAGTTTCCTGTATCTTGAAATCAATTATTGTTGGTGTTGTTTAGTGTCTATTTGAGGCATGATGTAAGAGGGTTGTAACACTGTTGGTATGTATAAAAAACATTAGCAGTTCAAAAGAGAAGCGTGTTAAAGGATGAGGCTAGTTTTGTCTGCCACGAACCACATATCTTCTATCACAATGCAGGAAACATCTCATCATGACATTACATCATGTACATTATGTTCATACAAATAGAATATACAATGTGTTTACAATGGTCTTTAATGGTCATGGACTTAGTGTAGTTTAGACAAGACAAAGTCTTTCTAAATTGGTTGTGACGTCAAGGAGAATGTTCAAGCACTTCAAGGTCAAAGGTTCAGATTGACAAAAACACAAGGCAGCAAAATAAGATGTTAACAAAAAATGAGCATACTGTATATTTTACAACAAAATTCATAGGCATAGGCACATCTCTGTTTTGATTATATGAAAATGTATAATTCTCTATAGACATTGTTGAGGGAGGCAAACACATTATTGCCTCAGGATATTCTAGATTAGGAACAACAGTACTAAAGTGACATAAAGCTACTAGTTACATGATGGTAAGAGAGTGGTGTATTTACCAGATTGACATGTCAAGACTTACAGCTCATTCGGAAAGTATTCAGGCCGATTTACTTTTTCCACAGTTCGTTACGTTACATCCTTATTCTAAAATGGATTTAAAAAGAAATCCTCATCAATCTACACACAATTTTTGGAAATGTTTGCAAATGTATAAAAAATAAAAATACCTTATTTACATAAGTATTGTGACCATTTGCTATGAGACTCGAAATTGATCGTCCTTGAGATGTTTCTAAAACTTAATTGTGCCACCTGTGGTAAATTCAATTGATTGGACATGATTTAGAAAGGCACACGCCTATCTATATAAGTCCCCACAGTTGACAGTGCTTGTCAGAGCAAAAACCAAGCCATGAGGTCGAAGGAATTGTCCCTAGATCTCCGAGACAGGATTGTGTCGAGGCACAGATCTGGGGAAGGGTAGCAAAACATTTCTGCAGCATTGAAGGTCCCCAAGAACACAGTGGCCTCCATCATTCTTAAATGGAAGAAGTTTGGAACCACCAAGACTCTTCCTAGAGCTGACCACCTAGCCAAACTGAGCAATCAGGGGAGAAGGGCCTTGGTCAGGGAGGTGACCAAGAACCCGATGGTCACTCTGACAGAGCTCCAGAGTTCCTTTATGGAGATGGGAGAACCTTCCAGAAGGACAACCATCTCTGCAGCACTCCACCAATCAGGCCTTTATGGTAGAGTGGCCAGACGGAAGCCACTCCTCAGTAAACGGCACATGACAGCCCGCTTGTAGTTTGCCAAAGTCACCTAAAGACTCTCAGACCATGAGAAACAAGATTCTCTGAAACAAGATTGAACTCTTTGGCTTGAATGCCAAGCGTCACATCTGGAGGAAACCTGACACCACCCCTAAGGTGAAGCATGGTGGTGGCATCATCATGCTGTGGGGATGTTTTTCAGCGGCAGGGGCTGTGAGACTAGTCAGGATTGAGGGAATGAAGAACGAAGTAGAGTACAGAGAGATCCTTGATGAAAACCTGCTCCAGAGTGCTCAGGACCTCAGACTGAGGTGAAGGTTCAACTTCCAACAGGACAACAACCCTAAGCACACAGCCAAGACAACGCAGGAGTGGCTTTGTGACAAGTCTCTGAATGTCCTTGAGTGGCCCAGCCAGAGCCCGGACTTGAACATCTCTGGAGAGACTTGAAAATAGCCGTGCATCAACACTCCCCATCCAACCTGACAGACCTTGAGAGGATCTGCATAGAAGAATGGGAGAAACTCCCCAAATACAGGTGTGCCAAGCTTGTAGCATCATACCCAAGAAGACTTGAGGCTGTAATTGCTGCCAAAGGTGCTTCAACAAAGTACTGAGTAAAGGGTCTGAACACTTATGTAAATGTGATATTTCAGTTTATTTTTATATTTGCTAAAATATATTTTTAAAACTGTTTTTGCTTTGTCATTATGGGGTATTGTGTGTAGATTGTTGAGGGGGAAAAAAACAATTTAATCCACCTTAGAATGTAACGTAACAAAATGTGGAAAAAGTCAAGGGGTCTGAATACTTTTGAATGCACTGTATAGTCTGTTGTGTTGGTCTGAAAGTATATTTGTTTGAAACCAGTTTGAGCTGTGTGAGAGAGCTTCCCTGCTCCACCCTTGAACTGTAGATATTTGAAAGTATCTACATGCCCCATCTCACAAACTTTACCTAGGTGCATAGTTACCTGACAGAGGTCAAAGGTCATGTTTGCAAAACACCCGCTCATTCGTTACGGATAGTGTGAAGGTAAAAAAGTCCAAAGCTTCAGAGCAATGATTCTGCAGAGAATATTTAAACCTTACAAAATTGGCCAGGATGACAGAATTATTGCATACATTTGAAAGTGATATGTTGTTAAATTCTCTCAATAAAAAATAACCTCATGAATCCTCAATGTAGGTCTGATTTTTTTCCTTTTTTCTTGGTAATGCTTCTTCTTTTTCTTCTTTTTCTTTTACAGAACTTTGTGTACCAGGTAGTTACTAAGTAATTACGTGACCTAATATTGCATTGTAATTACATTTTGGTTTCTTTGAGATAAGCAAATATATTTGAGTTTGAGGTAAGTACCAGAACGTATCCATTGTTACCATGGTAATAACAATTAAGTACCAGCTTAAAACCCCCTAGAGTCTATTGTGTCAATCTAGTAAAAAAAAATAAAGTGGTTAAATATGTGTAAAAATATATTTACATATTTCCTGAGCTTTCTTATATCTCCTAGCTATAGGGCAGATACTTCAAAACTTTATTATTTATGATTTAAGAATTAAACTGAGCTGTAAAGTAATGCTTTACCTTTAAAAGACAGAATGCTGGGCATTTACAATAACAATAATGATAATACAGAGCAACAGGCACACAAAAAATGTACATGATGGTGTATCATTACGTAATGCAGAATGCCAGGAGGCCTTTTTAAATATTGCATAAGGTTTCATGTTCAACTGTCTTTAACAGTTACTATAGCCATTAAAAAGATACTATAGCCATTAAAAAGATATGGTAAAGATACATTATATTTGTTCATGATATGCCATATATCTATCTATATGGATTTAACTTTAACCTGCATCAATCCTGTCCTCAGGAGATCTACAGACAGGCATTCATTTGATATATAGGAGGGTAAAACCACACTGTATATCTCCATGTGTGCACATGTCATGTGAAATGCCACGCCTATAGGCTCTGCATACCTGTGGAGCGTTCACATATTGCCTCAAGGTGATCAACTGTTCTCCTGTGGTTAAGAAACTGTTTGAGCCGCTGTAATAGTTCATCCATTTCAACTTGTTGTTTTGAAGAATATGACCTAGAAATGTCTCAAATAATAGCTGAGTACAACTTTCTTGGCTCATCATAACCCTCCTCCCCCTCAAATAACAACAACAGATGTAATTGCAGGCATGTGAAGTATTGTTAAATAATTAACATGTGAAACTCTGAGAAATACTTTTAAACACTCTTTATTTGACCTTTCATTCAGCAAAAAGCAGAGCATATACACTAGGTACAACAAAGTCGAAACATTAAACTTCACATCCTCTTCCTTTTCATACATCTTTTTATTTACCTTCTATGTAGATTTCCCTTGGGAGAAAACAGGAGGCACAATTGAATAACCTCTCTGAGATAGGGGGCAGTATTTTCACATCCGGATGAAAAGCGCGCCCAAAGTAAACTGCCTGCTACTCAGGCCTAAAGCTAAGATATGCATATTATTAGTAGATTTGGATAGAAAACACTCTGAAGTTTCTAAAACTGTTTGAATAATGTCTGTGAGTTAAACAGAATTGTTTTGGCAGGCGAAACCCCAAGCACAATCCAACCAGGGGGGACAAAAATTGAGGTCAATCTGTTTTCCATTAGGTTTTTATGGCAAGCCTGTTTTAATAGAAATATGATTGCAGTTCCTATGGCTTCCACTAGATGTCGACAGTCTTTAGAAATTGGTTGATGTTTTTCCTTTGCGTAATGAAGAAGTAGCCCTTTCCTTTCTGGGAGTTGAGCCTAGTGGAATCTTTTGTTTGGGGCCCACGACCTGAGGCGCACGACCTGAAGCTCGCTCCACTTTGATTTTATCTGCTATTGAACACAGTTTATCCCATCTTAAATGTTATTGATTATTTACGTTTTAAAATAGTTGGATTAGGAAAGTTGTTTGAAATGTTTGGACCAAGATTACAGGTCATTTATTAGATCATTTGTAGTCATGTTGGGCGAGTTGGAACCAGTGTTTTTCTGAATCAAATGCGCCAAATAAATGGACATTTTGGAGATATAATGACGGAATTAATCAAACAAAAGGACCATTTGTGATGTTTATGGGACATATTGGAGTGCCAACAGAAGAAGATCTTCAAAGGTAAGGCATGAATTATATTATTTCTGAGTTTTGTGTTTCACCTGGCAGGTTGAATTATGATTGTCATGTGTTTGTATTATGGGGTGCTGTCCTCAGATAATAGCATGGTTTGCTTTCTCCGTAAAGCCTTTTTGAAATCTGACACAGTGGCTGGATTAACAAGATGTTAAGCATTATTTTGGTGTATTGCACTTGTGATTGTATGAAAGTGAAATATTTCTAATAATTTAATTTGAATTTGGCGCTCTGACATTTCATCGTATGTTGTCAAGTCGATCCCGCCATCAGGATTTGATCCATAAGAAGTTTTAAAGGGGAACTGCCTACTAGAACCAACTTTTCTGGTTATAAACAGCCCGTGGGTCATCAATATGAGTCAGAAACATTAATTACAATGTCCAAATTGAATACAAAGTGTAAATAGGATCATGTTGTTCATAAAATCAGTCTTGTCCAAAACGAGATTTGTAACTGAATGTGTCACAATGTGTATGTATGGGTGGGGTATGGATTACTGATTACATGCTTTTGCCAATGATGTCCAATTGCCCAGAGACAACAAGATGTGGTCCGGCCCCAGCTGCCATGTGTTGTGGACATGTTTTCAAGTCTGCAACGCACACACACTTGCTTGGCATAGGAGTGAAAATGGACTTCCGTAAAGTTGGTGCAAAGTTCTAACGCATTCAACAATATGGCAAAGAATGGATTACATATAACAAACATACGACATGATGACTGTGACTGGTCTGTGGTGAGTAGCTAGCTATGATACTGTGATTTAACTAGATAAGTACATAGCCTCTGGCTAATGTGTAAAATCATATAGAGGAAATTTGCATAGCCAACTGACGATTAGATGTAACGTTAGCTGGCTTGCTGTCAATACATTTTCCACTGGAACTGGTTTGCTAAGAAGATCCCTCGGACAAAGATATTGATAACTTAACCAGATTTGGAAGTTAGGTAGCAATCTACTTTTATGAGAATACGCATGTTGTTTGGGTTAGTACTTGCTCTCAATAACTCAGTCCCTGGCGGTTTTCTGCCTTTACTGTAATGGAATTGGGAGTCATGATCAAGGTTGGTTAGCACTAGCTATCTAGCATTTGGGGGCTTCATCTGCTACTAGTGCTAAAACAACATCCCTGTTCTCTTAAACAATCTATTGTGTATTTTCTATGGTAAAAATAAATGAAGGATGGTACTTGTCTAGCCTGAGTACCAGTCTTTTTAGCTAACATGATACAAATATGTGGCAGCAAGCATTCAGCAACACTACTTACAGAACAAAAATTAAGTGCTTTGTAAAACTAAAACAATCGGCAACTGAGTTAAACGAGACAAAACCTTAAAAGGAAAACTCCATCCAAAAACTCTTTCAAAAATATATATATTTCTGTATTTTGAAAGTTACATATCTTGAAAACTTGATTGCTGACAACCAAAATATTTTGGGACTATATTAGCAATGGACTAATGAATCAAATGGGTGAGGTTTTCCTTTAACTTGAGTATTGAAACACATGGTTGGGATGGTATTGGGCCAGATTTAAGAAACATTCATCCTGAGGTGTTATGAAACATGACATGGTGTGTTGTAACACCAAATAGTCAAGAGTTGTGCAACATCTTGCCAAAGACTGGGAGCACTAACCCGGAAAAGCTTGAAAACATTATTACAGTGTTTCGAGTCCTGTGTAGTGCAGAATTAAATTCCTTCTCTTTTGGCGTTGTTTCCTCTCTCTAAAGCTCCTAAACACTATGATGCTGTTTTGAATCCTGTCTAGTGCAGAATTAAATTCCTTCTCTGTTGGCGTTGTTTCCTCTCTCTAGAGCTCCTAAACACTAAGATGCTGTTTTGAATCCTGTCTAGTGCAGAATTAAATCCCTTCTCTTTTGGCGTTGTTTCCTCTCTCTAAAGCTCCTAAACACTAAGATGGTGTTTTGAATCCTGTCTAGTGCAGAATTAAATCCCTTCTTCTGGAGTTTCCAAGTACTGTAAATGGGAGTTCCTCCTCTTTTTGTATATTCCCTGATCTTATATGGTGTGTTGATAAACTCCTCATCAGTAATTCTAAAAGGTCAAATGTACAGTATTATGTTCAAACAAAAGGACATGAGAATTTTTTGTTGTTGTGAAATTACAAATTAATACGTTTGTCCAGGATAATAATTCATGAGTATAAAATTACTTTTTCAAGATATGATTGAAGCTTCAAATGCTTTATTTTCAATTTGCAAATTATAAAACGACAAAACATTAAAAGGTCTTAAACATTTTTATATTGATAGACATTTTTATATTTAGAAAGATCTGTATGTAAGGTACCAAAACTATGAAATAACACATGGAATCATGTAGTAACCAAAAAAGTGTTAAACAAATCAAAATATATTTGAGATTCTTAAAAGTAGTCACCCTTTGCCTTGATGACAGCTTTGCACAGCTTTCGGCATTCTCTCAACCAGCTTCATGAGGTAGTCACCTGGAAGTAATTTCAATTCACAGGTGTGCCTTGTTAAAAGTTCATTTGTGGAATTTCTTTCCTTCTTAATGCGTTTGAGCCAATCAGTTGTGTTGTGACAAGGTAGGGGTGGTATACAGAAGATAGCCCTATAGAAATGGACATTAGACCGGTGGAAATCTGTCCTTTGGTCTGATGAGTCCAAATTTGCGATTTTTGGTTCCAACCGCTGTGTCTTTATGAGATGTAGAGTAGGTGAACAGATGATCTCCTCATGTGTGGTTCCGACAATGAAGCATGGAGGAGGAGGTGTGATGGTGCTTTGCAGCACTCCATCAGATGACCTGGCCTCCACAATCCCCTGACCTCAACCAAATTGAGATGGTTTGGGATGAGTCGGACCGCAGAGTGAAGGAAAAGCAGCCAACAGTGTGCTTAGCATATGTGGGAACTCCTTCAATACTGTTGGAAAAGCATTCCAGGTGAAGCTGGTTGAGATTGAAAGAATGCCAAGAGTGTGCAAAGCTGTCATCAAGGCAAAGGGTGGTTATTTGAAGTATAAATATACATTATATTAAATATAAATTAGATTTTGATTTGTTTAACACTTTTTTGATAACTACATAATTCCATATGTGTTATTTCATAGTTTTAATGTCTTGACTATTATTCTACAATGTGGAAAATAGTACAAATAAAGAAAAACCCTTGAATGAGTAGGTGTTCTAAAACCTTTGACTGGTAGTGTGGCCCTGAACATTTTGATTGTAACAATATTTATAAACTCACAAAGTTGCCTGGCAACTGTAGCCTATAATTAGTGCCAAAGTCTACCCTAGGAAAAAAGATATTAACATTATTTAAAATGTTAAGTAAAATATTGACAGAAAATCAAATCGATATTTATAATCAATCAATATTTATGCTTTAAAAACCATTTGCAATTTAAAACCATTTCATTATATGAGAGACAGTCTGCCAAAACATTTTGTGTTTGGCTACATTTTGTGTTTTCACACCACTCTCTTAAAAACTCAATGACTCACATCGAAGAACCACTTTGGGTGTTTCAGAGTACATCCATTCTGTTTTGAAATATATTCAGTGTATCATAACACTTACATTGGGTTTACATTTAAAAAACCTCCAAACACCAGGTCTCAGCTTAGGTGCACTACTTTTCATGGTTTTACTACACAATGATGGTTTTATGAGTCTCTCTATTTGAACAGTTTGGTGGATTTGCTGATCGGCAGTGTCGTGGGAACACCCCTACCATATCAGGAACAGAAGGCTGAGGAAGTACGTGACCACTTCAGGTTGGTCACTTTTGATCTGGTCATAGGTCAAAATACTATCTACTAAAATACTGTCCTGGAATATAGCTAACAACCACTGATAATGTAATCAGTGCTGTGTGTACCAACTCTACCTTGTTTTTCTACAGATGGAGGACAGGAGAGGTGTTTTGTCATGGAGTCCCCTGACTAAAAGACAGGTTTATACAGATGTCTGGGAGAGAGTGGAGTGTTTCTGAGAGGATTGTTTCTGTCTTTAAAAATGTATTATGATTGACTGGGCCTGGCTCCCCAGTGGGTGAGCCTGGCTCCCCAGTGGGTGGGCCCCTGCCCAGTCATGAGAAATCCATAGATTCGGACCTAATGAATTTATTTCAATTGACTGATTTCCTTATATGAACTGTAACTGTGTAAAATCGTTGAAATTGTTGCATGTTGCGTTTATATTTTTGTTCAGTATACATTGAACACATGGTTTCCATATTCCATATTCCAAATTCCATTCACTACATTTTGGCCATTATTATGAGCTGTTCCCCTCAGCAGCCTCCTGTGTTGTGCAATGTCCACATGTAGCCTACACCTGTAGGTATATTAGGGAAAGATCTAACAGTGGACATAAGGAGAGACGAGACAACACAAGCCAGTTATAGAAAACTGTGTTGACAGCTGAGCTGACTGAAGACCAGGTAATCAACTGGCAGTTGTTGGTATCGATTCACGGTAACATGTGATCATGGGATTACATGACGTGACAAAACTTCAAGTTGGAAGCTATTTTTGTAGCAAGGTGTTGTAGAAGGTGTGTCTCATGACACACATTCCAGACACGGGTACTTCTTGCTATCTTGGTATAGCTGTGATTTTTTCAGAGAAATATCAGCTAGCTAGTTGGATAGCCAGCTGTAGCTATCCCCAAGCAATGCTAGCTAGCTAGCTTCTGTCAGATTGGCTAAACACAAGGTCAGCGCAGGCTTTAGCCTACACATAGAACTGAATCAGCAGATCATCTTGAGATGGCAGGTCACTCAGGAGGCGACAAGTCTTCAACTTCAGAACTTCTCTCCATAGCAAATTTAGCTCAGCTTTCCTCACTGTCACTAAGTTACTCACTACTACCCTTGTTTGTTTGTTGTAAATTAATGGCAAAGACACACCCAAGAAACACCCACATTAAACCACACCCAGAAAGACAACTCTTGTTTGGGATTCAATAATGGCCGCTGCATTTCTTAATGAGCACCGGAAGAAACACATGCAGTTCACCTTTAATGCCTCATGATGCAAGAGGCAGACTGTGACTCAATTAAAATTCATAGTAAATCTGTCAATCCGTTAAACCATAAAAATTACCGATTTTCCCTACGATATATCACATGCTATCCGTATCGAGTGAACTTTTAGCTGTTTTATGTAGCAATCTGCAGTTGCTACATCCATTTTTGGACTTGTAAATTAATTATATGTACCGATTGATTCTTGAAGAATATAACATATTGAACTCATGAACTTAGTTAAACTGTAATATCCCATCAGAATCCAAAATATAAGATAGTTTACTTACTTTTCGCAAATAAACACTGGAGTGATAGATGTGCAGAAGATGAATGTGCAAGTAGAGATACTGGGGTACAAAGGAGCAAAAAATATATAAATAAAATAAATAACAACATGGGGATGAGGTAGTTGGATGGGCTATTTACAGATGGGCTATGTACAGGTGCAATGATCTGTAAGCTGCTATGATAGCTGATGCTTAAAGTTAGTGATTTTTGCAATTCGTTCCAGTCATTGGCAGCAGAGAACTATATTGTTTGTTGAAATGTAAACAAACAATATAGCGTAGCACCCCGTATTATCGGCACGGTCAACAGCGTTGAATAAATATATTACCTTCAACAGTGTTATTTTGTGATGAAACCAACAATGTTTTGTGATTATTGGTGTTGTGAAAATGCTAGCTAACGGGTTAGCAGTTAGCATGTTTGACATTTCAGTGGAAATATTACTACTATCAGCTTTTTGATAAGTGGTTTAGCAAAAAAACAATACATCCCGTATTATCGGCATACGGTCCCCAGTTATTGGCCACCTTAATATTTTGTTCAATTACTAGATATATCCGTTTACTTTTGTTAAAAAAAAAGAGATACAAAGTTGGATATTAAATTATGTGTGGTCTGTCGCTCAGTCGAAATTTACAATATACAGCGTGTCCCACAAAATGTGTCTATAATCTATAATTTTGATATCATGGATAGCCAGTCCTTGCAGCCATAGCTGTCTATGAATTTCAGAGTGGTAACATTGCTCCAGCCACATCCCTCAGCTTTTTAGCAAAACAGGTGTGGGGAATATGCTTTGCTATTGTTTCAGTTGCTTATTGCCGCTTTAATACAGGCATGAGCTAACATAAATTTGAAGTTCAGCAGAGGCCGGTGCAAAGTACCGACTGCGCCACTGCATAATCTCTCCATGTGCACAATGTATACACTCAGCAACATTTCTAAGCATGCACATAGAACCTGGGGTTCAAGTACCTTTCCTTGGTTGAGCAACTTGGTTGATGCTATGTAGAAAACATCCCACTCGAGAAAAAAATATGTATATCACGTTTGCTAATGACTTAAAGTCAATAAAAAACAACTGATGTTGATCTGGCATCTTTGCCTGGCGAGAAATCAAACAAGTCCAATGGTTTTCTCCTCATTTCAAAATTGGTAACTCAATAACATTGGTTTGGCCTTTCCTCCAAATAAATACATGGTTTGAGAAAAGCAAAAACATATAGATGTTTCTAGGTGTAACTAAATGTAGACATTTCCACGTGAAAGAAGTGATTGTGTGGGGAGCTGTGGTCCAGTGGTAACACTCCCGGCTCTATGCACATATAAGACTCCCTGCCGGAGACCAGGGTCCCAATCCTCGTGTGCTTCTCTTTGTGTCTTCCCTTCACATACAGTGCATTCCGAAAGTATTCAGACCCCTTGACTTTTTCCAAATTTTGGTTACATTATGGACCTTATTCTAAAATGGATTAAATTGCTTTTTTCCCCTTCATCAATCTACACACAATACCCCATTATGACAAAAACAGGTTTTTAGAAATGTTTGCAGGGGCTCCCGAGTGGCGCAGTGGTCTAAGGCACTGCAGTGCTAGAGACGTCACTACAGACCCTGGTGCGATCCCAGGCTGTATCACAACTGGCCGTGATCGTGAGTCCCATAAGGCATCGCACATTCAGAGACTTACCCGCTGTCTCGCCTGTGTGTTTAGGGTCATTGTCCTGTTGGAAGGTGAACCTTTGACCCAACCTGACATCCTGAGCAGGATCTCTCTCTACTTTGCTCCGTTCATCCTTCCCTCGATCCTGACTAGTCCTCCAATCCCTGCCTCTGAAAAACATCCCCACAGCATGATGCTGCCACCATGATTCTTCACCGTAGGGATGGTGCCAGGTTTCCTCCAGATGTGACGCTTGGTATTCAGGCCAAAGAGTTCAATCTTGGTTTCATCAGACCAGTGTCTAATGGTCTGACAGTCTTTAGGTGCCTTTTGGCAAACTCCAAGCGTGCTGTCATGTGCCTTTTACTGAGGAGTGGCTTCCGTTTGGCCACTCTACCATAAAGGCCTGATTGGTGGAGTGCTGCAGAGATGGTTGTCCTTCTGGAAGGAACTCTGGAGCTCTGTCAGAGTGATCATTGAGTTCTTGGTCACCTCCCTGACCAAGGCCCTTCTCCCCCGATTGCTCAGTTTGGTCAGGCGGCCAGCTCTAGGAAGAGTACTGGTGGTTCCACACATCTTCCATTTCAGAATGATGGAGGCCACTGCTGTCTTGCGGACCTTCAATGCTGCAGACATTTTTTGGTACCCTTCACCAGATTTGTGCATTGACACAGTCCTTTCTTGGAGTTCTACAGACAATTCCTTCAACCTCATTGCTTCATTTTTGCTCTGACATGCACTGTCAACTGTGGGACCTTGTATAGACAGGTGTGTGCCTTTCCAAATGATGTGCAATCATTTAAATTTACCACTGGTGGACTCCAATCAAGTTGTGGAAACATCTCAAGGAAGATCAATGGAAACAGGATGCACCTGAGCTCAATTTCAAGTCACACAGTAAAGGGACTGAATACTTGTGTAAATAAGGTATTTCTGGTTTTAAAATGTCTAAAAACCTGTTTTCACTTTGTCATTATGGGGTATTGTGTGTAGATTGATGAGGATTTTTATTTTATTTAGTCCATTTTAGAATAAGGCTTTAACGTAACAAAATGTGGAAAAAGTCAAGGGGTCTGAATACTTTGTCTATCAATAAAGCATTAAAAAATATACGGAAGGAGAGTGACTCTCCACTACCACTCCTTAAAAAAAAGTGATTGTGCAAAATTATTGATTGATAATAAAGACTGGTTCAAAACCCTTGAACTGATTGTTATGGCACATAGATTAAATACCACGGTCCAGGAGTGCAGAATACATATTAGGAACTTCCTCATGTAGAGTGAATTCCATAGTCTTATGCAGAATACATATTAGGAACTTCCTCACGTAAAATTGATTCCACAATCTAGTAGTGTGTCAGGTTACTCCAGAGAGAAACCAGATACAATCACATGACATGTAATAAGCCAGAGGTTTCTGAAATATGAACTCAGCTCATCTTTGGGGTATGAGAATGGTTTTGTAACCAGTCATTACTATGAGTGTGAGCGTATTATTTCTCCTAGACTTAAATCGGCATGACATAATTTCCTGTTGTTCAAAAACCCACAATTCTGTTGCTGCTGTTGTTGTTGTTGAAACAGGCGTGTCGACAATGTGAACTTGTGGAGAATACAAAACAACTATGACATCTGGTGGCAGTAGTAGGATGTGTGACGCTGCTAGTTATTGTCTTGTGATAAACAGAGAGAATTAAATCGATCCCCACGATCTCTTAAGGCCAGGTGGATGAACGATTTGACCCAAATAAAGTATAATAAGAACAACTTTGTATTTTTCAGTTCAAA
Source organism: Oncorhynchus mykiss (assembly GCF_013265735.2). Lineage (NCBI taxonomy): Eukaryota > Metazoa > Chordata > Actinopteri > Salmoniformes > Salmonidae > Oncorhynchus > Oncorhynchus mykiss. The sequence goes on along the minus strand of NC_048592.1, from coordinate 31,997,869 downwards.
ATCAACCGTTTGTCTTAAATACTTTATTTTACCTGGTTAAATACAATGACATTTTTATCATCCAATCGAATGACTGTTCACAAACTTTTTTGTTCAACAAAGCTCCTGTGGGAGAAAAGTTATCGAACAGTTGGAAGAGCCCATTGAACTGTGATAGCTCCATTCACGAGATGAGTACAAAGTGAATTTGGGTTCAAATGGCAAAATTAGTGCCTGAATAACAGAGCGTCAAACTGCTCAAGACTTAAATCAGGTCACCGTGTCACGAGCAGAATTGATGAGTGGATGTTCGCAAGATCTAGTAGTGATGCAGTACCATAACAGCGCTGTAGATTTGGATAAGCCAGTCTGAGGTCAAGTTCAAATGACCTGACTGTTAACTGTATTAGGGTGCTTTGTGGGCATCCCCAGATTGTGCGTCAGGCCTGGACTTGGAACAGTTCTATAAATAAGGGTACATGTGTTTATGGAAATGAATGGCAGCTTTGTTGGCTGTTACACGGCTTGTAGGGGTCATGTGTTGGAGTGTCATGCTCTCTTGGAAGGAACTGTGTGTGTGTGTGTGTGTGTGTGCCTGCCTACATGGGAGAGTCTAGAGCAGGGCTGCAACCCTGTTCCTGGAGAGCCTCCCTCCTGTAGGATCACTCCAACCCTGTTCCTGGAGAGCCACCCTCCTGTAGAATCACTCCAACCCTGTTCCCGGAGAGCCACCCTCCTGTAGGATCACTCCAACCCTGTTCCTGGAGAGCCTCCCTCCTGTAGGATCCCTCCAACCCTGTTCCTGGAGAGCCACTCTCCTGTAGGATCCCTCCAACCCTGTTCCTGGAGAGCCTCCCTCCTGTAGTAGCACTCCAACCCTGTTCCTGGAGAGCCACTCTCCTGTAGGATCCCTCCAACCCTGTTCCTGGAGAGCCTCTCTCCTGTAGGATCACTCCAACCCTGTTCCTGGAGAGCCTCCCTCCTGTAGGATCCCTCCAACCCTGTTCCTGGAGAGCCTCCCTCCTGTAGGATCCCTCCAACCCTGTTCCTGGAGAGCCTCCCTCCTGTAGTATCACTCCAACCCTGTTCCTGGAGAACCACTCTCCTGTAGGATCCCTCCAGCCCTGTTCCTGGAGAGCCTCTCTCCTGTAGGATCACTCCAACCCTGTTCCTGGAGAGCCTCCCTCCTGTAGGATCCCTCCAGCCCTGTTCCTGGAGAGCCTCTCTCCTGTAGGATCACTCCAACCCTGTTCCTGGAGAGCCTCCCTCCTGTAGGATCCCTCCAGCCCTGTTCCTGGAGAGCCTCTCTCCTGTAGGATCACTCCAACCCTGTTCCTGGAGAGCCTCCCTCCTGTAGGATCACTCCAACCCTGTTCCTGGAGAGCCTCCCTCCTGTAGGATCCCTCCAGCCCTGTTCCTGGAGAGCCTCTCTCCTGTAGGATCACTCCAACCCTGTTCCTGGAGAGCCTCCCTCCTGTAGGATCACTCCAACCCTGTTCCTGGAGAGCCTCCCTCCTGTAGGATCACTCCAACCCTGTTCCTGGAGAGCCTCCCTCCTGTAGGATCCCTCCAGCCCTGTTCCTGGAGAGCCTCCCTCCTGTAGGATCACTCCAACCACAGTTGTAATTTACATGATTCAGCTTTATCAACCAGTGCATTATTAGAACCAGGTGCATCAGATTAGGGTAGGAGTGAAAACCTACAAAACGGTAGCTCTCCAGGAACAGGGCTGGAAAGACCTGGTCTAGAGTAGAGTCTTGGAATCAAGCCATCAAAAATCAGGACTTGGTTCCAACATGTGGAAGAAAGAGTATAAGTCAGAAATGTTGGAATCATAGGTTGGAAAGATTAAGAAAAGCTGTTTCCACAATTGGGACAGAGGCTGGGTTCAATTACAAAATGTGCTCCCTTTGAAAAGTAATTCACACAGATGTAAAATCACTTAATTTGAAATGGAACAGTCACCATGGTGCCACCTGGTGGGTTATAAACTTAGGCAGAGCATCGCAAGATATTAGATGTTTTCAAAACATCAAAAGTAGTCTAATGTCAAGATGAATCCACGTTCCACACACACTTCATACACTATTATCAATACCAAATAATTTCTGAGTAACAATTAAGTACCTTACTGTGATTACTTTTGACAATTTGAATTGAAAACAAACAAAAATAGCTTCTTAGCAAATGGCAATTTCTCAAGCAAGAATTTTGCTAGGACTGTCTGGGAGTGGTCTGAGTCAGGAGGGGAAAACAGAAAACTTGCTGTTATTTGCAGAGAGGTTTGGAACACTCTTTCCTATTGGTCTATTAACTAATTTACCACATGTTGAGGTCACCATGGAAGGCCAAAACTCCATCCCACTAAAACAGGCAGAAATTTCAGGTAGTCTTTTGAAACAGCTATTACACTAAAAGGGCATTATCATAATTGTCACAGTGTTATTCCCACGACATAATGTGTAAATATTTCTAAAAACAAGGGCAAATCCCATTTTTTACTGCATTGGGCCTTTAACGTTCCAGTTGTTTTGTTCCCTTTGTCCCGACTGTAGTTTTCCAGCAGGCCTAATTGTCAGTGGAAAACTACCATGGGAGTCTCCAATGGGTTGATCGGGGTGGAATGTGACTGGAGCAATCTAGCATGGCTGTCCACTAATTCAAGTCACTTAAAGCAACCCTACTAGGTCGTAGGTCGCCCTTCTAGGCCAGAGACCAACAAAACTCAGGTATTTATCACTTTTATGTCATAAGTGCGGTAATATATGTTGGCAATATATATAAAGTGAAGGTACATTGAAGGTTCATTTAGACTGGAGAAATCAACGACAAAACAGGTGTGTGTCTCTGAGGTGTGAGATATGGTGTCTCTCTTAGTTGTGTGATATTGTGTCTCTCTGAGGTGTGAATACTGTGTCTCTCTGAGGTGTGGATACTGTGTCTCTCTGAGGTGTGGATACTGTGTCTCTCAAGGGTGTGCGATATTGTGTCTCTCCGAGGTGTGGATACTGTGTCTCTCTGAGGTGTGGATACTTTGTCTCTCTGAGGTGTGGATACTGTGTCTCTCTGAGGTGTGGATACTGTGTCTCTCTGAGGTGTGGATACTGTGTCTCTCTGAGGTGTGGATACTGTGTCTCTCTGAGGGGTGCAATATTGTGTCTCTGAGTTTTGCGCACATACAGTGCCTTGCGAAAGTATTCGGCCCCCTTGAACTTTGCGACCTTTTGCCACATTTCAGGCTTCAAACATAAAGATATAAAACTGTATTTTTTTGTGAAGAATCAACAACAAGTGGGACACAATCATGAAGTGGAACGACATTTAATTGGAAATTTAAAACTTTTTTAACAAATCAAAAACTGAAAAATTGGGCGTGCAAAATTATTCAGCCCCTTTACTTTCAGTGCAGCAAACTCTCTCCAGAAGTTCAGTGAGGATCTCTGAATGATCCAATGTTGACCTAAATGACTAATGATTATAAATACAATCCACCTGTGTGTAATCAAGTCTCCGTATAAATGCACCTGCACTGTGATAGTCTCAGAGGTCCGTTAAAAGCGCAGAGAGCATCATGAAGAACAAGGAACACACCAGGCAGGTCCGAGATACTGTTGTGAAGAAGTTTAAAGCCGGATTTGGATACAAAAAGATTTCCCAAGCTTTAAACATCCCAAGGAGCACTGTGCAAGCGATAATATTGAAATGGAAGGAGTATCAGACCACTGCAAATCTACCAAGACCTGGCCGTCCCTCTAAACTTTCAGCTCATACAAGGAGAAGACTGATCAGAGATGCAGCCAAGAGGCCCATGATCACTCTGGATGAACTGCAGAGATCTACAGCTGAGGTGGGAGACTCTGTCCATAGGACAACAATCAGTCGTATATTGCACAAATCTGGCCTTTATGGAAGAGTGGCAAGAAGAAAGCCATTTCTTAAAGATATCCATAAAAAGTGTCGTTTAAAGTTTGCCACAAGCCACCTGGGAGACACACCAAACATGTGGAAGAAGGTGCTATGGTCAGATGAAACCAAAATTGAACTTTTTGGCAACAATGCAAAACGTTATGTTTGGCGTAAAAGCAACACAGCTCATCACCCTGAACACACCATCCCCACTGTCAAACATGGTGGTGGCAGCATCATGGTTTGGGCCTGCTTTTCTTCAGCAGGGACAGGGAAGATGGTTAAAATTGATGGGAAGATGGATGGAGCCAAATACAGGACCATTCTGGAAGAAAACCTGATGGAGTCTGCAAAAGACCTGAGACTGGGACGGAGATTTGTCTTCCAACAAGACAATGATCCAAAACATAAAACAAAATCTACAATGGAATGGTTCAAAAATAAACATATCCAGGTGTTAGAATGGCCAAGTCAAAGTCCAGACCTGAATCCAATCGAGAATCTGTGGAAAGAACTAAAAACTGCTGTTCACAAATGCTCTCCATCCAACCTCACTGAGCTCAAGCTGTTTTGCAAGGAGGAATGGGAAAAAATGTCAGTCTCTCGATGTGCAAAACTGATAGAGACATACCCCAAGCGTCTTACAGCTGTAATCGCAGCAAAAGGTGGCGCTACAAAGTATTAACTTAAGGGGGCTGAATAATTTTGCACACCCAATTTTTCAGTTGTTGATTTGTTGAATTTTTTTGAAATATCCAATAAATATCTTTCCACTTCATGATTGTGTCCCACTTGTTGATTCTTCACAAAAAAATACAGTTTTATATCTTTATGTTTGAAGCCTGAAATGTTTAGGGATCCAGAGTGGCGCAGCAGTCTAAGGCACTGCATCTCAGTGCTAGAGACGTCACTACAGACCTAGGTTCGATTCCAGGCGGTATCACAACCGGTTGTGATTGAGAGTCCCATAGGGTGGCGCACAATTGGCCCAGCATCGTCTGGGTTTGTGTTTGGCTGGTGTAGGCCATCATTGTAAATAAGACTTTGTTCTTAACTGACTTGGTTAGTTAAAAAAGGTTAAAATAATAATAAATAAATGACATTACTATCCTCCATGAATCTGCAGGTAGCTAACCAACCAGGTTCAATGTTAGCTAGCTAACATTAGGCTATAACTAGCAAAGCAAATGGCTCTGAGATACGAATAATAAGATCAGACACGTAATTTTAGCTAGCGAACCAGCCAGCTGATGTTAGCTAGCTAGCTAACAGTACACTAACATGAAATGAAAACGACTTTGTCAAAATTAGAAACGTGTAATATCTGAAAATGTAGTTAGCAAGACTATCTTACCCGTATACTTCATGGATGGATGCTTCTCCCTGTCACGGATGCCATGGATGCCCTTAGTTTGAAGATGTAATCCGGAGACAGGTGTTTTCTCCATCTCCTTAGCTATCATATTCTAATTCCACTGATTTCAAAACAGTCCTCCAGAAAGTGGAGAGCAATACTTATGCAGTTCTACTATGTGATATATTTAAAAAGAAGCTGCGTTAGACAGGATAACCTACACATACTAACCAGCTCGAATAGACAGAAGCATGCTATATGGCAGACCAATCCAAAGTCTCAGCATGTCCAGCCCACTCATTATTTCAGCCAATCATGGCTAGTGGGAAGGTTGCTCTCTTTTTCTGTGGCTAAACCAGCTAGTCTCGTAATTTAAAAATGTGTTTGTTAATAAGGCACATGAAAGTTCACATGTTCCAGAAGGCATTTCTGCAAAAAAACGCTTTTTGATTTAAAAAAAGTTATGCTCAAATGTCTCTCCTGTGAAGTAGTGACCCGGCGACATACGCCAAGTTTCCTGAAACGAGTCACAAATAAAAGTACTATAGAAAGTGCCGATAACCCTGTTACTTTATTTGGCACTTGACTATATCATCTTAAATCAGCCATCAATCCCCTTGTGGACAGGAGGAATGGAAGCTTGTTGTGTGCAACACAGAGTGGCAATTGAATGCAACCTTCACTTTTGATTTAATATATATATATATATTGATATATATATTACATACACACATACTTACATACAGTGCCTTGCGAAAGTATTCATCCCCCTTGGCATTCTTCCAATTTTGTTGCCTTACAACATGGAATTAAAATTGATTTTTTTGGGGGGTTTGTGTCATTTGATTTACACAACATGCCTACAACTTTGAAGGTGCAAAATATATTTTTTTGTGAAACAAACGAGACAAAAAAATGAAAACTTGAGTGTGCATAACTATTCATCATTGTTCTGCTGGAAGGGGAACCTCTGTCCCAGTTTTAAATCTCTGGAAGACTGAAACAGGTTTCCCTCAAGATTTCCCTGTATTTAGCATCATCCATCCTTCCTTCAATTCTGACCGGTTTCCCAGTCCCTGCCGATGATGGTGTTCTCGGGGTGATGGGAGGTGTTGGGTTTGTGCCAGACATAGCGTTTTCCTTGATGGCCAAAAATATTCATTTTAGTCTCATCTGACCAGAGTACCTTCTTCCATATGTTTGGGGAGTCTCCCACATGCCTCTTGGCGAACACCAAACGTGTTTGCTTATTTGTTTATTTAAGCAATTCCTTTTTTTCTGGTCACTCTTCCATAAAGCCCTGCTCTGTGGAGTGTCCGGCTTAAAGTGGTCCTATGGACAGATACTCCAATCTCCGCTGTGGAGCTTTGCACTTCCTTCGGGGTTATCTTTGGTCTCTTTGTTGCCTCTGATTAATGCCCTCCTTGCCTGGTCCTTGAGTTTTGGTGGGCGGCCCTCTCTTGGCAGGTTTGTTGTGCCATATTCTTTCCATTTTTTAATAATGGATTTAATGGTGCTCTGTGGGATGTTCAAAGTTTCAGTTTTTTTTTTAACCCAACCCTGATCTGTACTTCTCCACAACTTTGTCCCTGGCCTGTTTGGAGAGCTCCTTGGTCTTCATGGTGCTGCTTGCTTGGTGGTGCCCCTTGCTTAGTGGTGTTGCAGACTCTGGGGCCTTTCAAAACAAGGACTTTATTTAACTAATTATGTGACTTCTGAAGGTACCACGCACCACTTTTTGTTTCACTTCACCAATTTGGACTATTTTGTGTATTACATGAAATCCAAATAAAAATCCATTTAAATTACCGGTTGTAATGCAACAAAATAGGAAGGGGGGGTGAGACCGAATCAAGACCTAGACCAGAAAACTGTAACTCCAATTCAAGGCCATTATACTGGACTCGCTAAATGTACAGTAGCACTTATCCAGCTATTCAGTTAGCTAAACACTCATTCAAACAAGCCAGTGGGAAGTGGGTAGTATATGGGGTTTTGGTGACAAAACGGATGGCACTGTGATAGACTACATCCAGTTTGCTGAGTAGAGTGTTGGAGGCTATTTTGTAAATGACATCGCCGAAGTCAAGGATCGGTAAGATAGTCAGTTTTATTAGGTTATGTTTGGCACCATCAGTGAAGGAGGCTTTCTTGCGAAATACGAAGCCGATTCTAGATTTAATTTTGGATTGGAGATGCTTAATGTGAGCCTGGAAGGAGAGTTTACAGTCTAACCAGACACCTAGGTATTTGTAGTTGTCCACATGTTCTAAGTCAGAACTTAATCTGTATATTTCTCAGAAGAATGTATTTTCTCCAGGACTGCTTTGTCTTTGGCCAGCTTCTTCATGAACTCCTGGCAGGGGAGGTTGAAGTTTGTCTTCACAATAAGCATGGCATTGATGGTAGGAACAGTGAACCTATTTCTTGCTGCTGTCCATAGATCATTCATTTGGGAGAACACTCTCTTGACTGGTGCATTAATTCCAGATAAGCACATGACAACAGACACTGATCTAACCAGGTTAGTGTGTGGGATGTCATTCTCTTTGAAGTGGGTAACCACCGTGCTCCATCTCTGAGCTGTGTCTCAGATGTTTTCCATTCTTCAAGTGATCCCCCCTTTAGGAACTCTGTTCATTCCAGTTTTAGTCCTCTGACCAAAACTGGAATGAAGTTATCATCACATCTTGCAGTCAATTTTGACTCAACGTTTCTCAGAATTGCAGCTAACGCCACAGCGGTCCTGGCCATCTTGATCTTTTCACTGAATATTTTACCTTTATTTAAGCAGGTCAGTTAATAACAAATTCAGACTAGGAACAGTGGGTTAAATGCCTTGTTCAGGGGCAGAACAACAGATTTGTAACTTGTCAGCTCGGGGATACGAACTGGCAACCTTTCAATTACCAGTCCAACGCTCTAACCACTAGGCTACCCTGCCGCCCCATGGACAAAGTTCAGTCAGTGGATCTTCGAACATTGTTCGCAGGACAACAGGGCATTTGTCTTCAGAAAGAAAAAAGGATTTCAATGGCACACACATTTTCAGTACTCTTTCTAGATCAGGGAGCATGGACAGCCAGCGAACATTGCTGTGTCCTAAAATGTTATGGTACTCCTGGCCAACAAACTCACAAAAGCTCTTCAGTCTCTACTCTGATGGTGAAAATATGAAAATATCTTTGTGAGCAGGTACTCAACATCAAGGGGAATCATATCCAAAGCTGTTCTGGCCGTGTTATGAATGATGTGTGCAGGACAACCTAAGCCAATCACCTCCCGTTGCAGAGCATTTTTAACTTTGGTATGGACATTGACCCTCCCCAGTCTATTCAGTCCTCCAAAGTTGATATTTGTGTTGTCGGCAGAGAATGCCACGACTTTGTTTTCCAGGTTACATTTTTGGATGACCACCAGGACCTCAGCTGCAATTTTTCCTCTGCTGTTTCTCCGTTCAATTAAACAAAATCAAACTGTTTTGTTTCCACAGATGTGCTGCCATCATATATCTTACAATATCTGACTACTATTGGCAGCAGCTTTACATGTCCATGATTGGACGCATCAATGGACAGGGACACAAATTCAACCTGGTCTAGGTCCTGTGTTACCAAAGTAGTTGCCCATGGTGCTAACACGTTACTCACAATGGCATCACATTTTGTCCTAGCACATGTAAACTCTGGCTCATAAATATGATTGTGTCGCATTGTGTGGTATGTAAAGACACCGCCCTACACAGCTAAAGGCTCTACCTTGTTGAAGAATGTGGTGACAGAGGGCAGACCAACACGGCCAATCAGAGGCTTTGTGCTTTTTCGTCTGTTGATGTTCTACCGCTGCCGTTCTTCCCCCGCTGCCAATTGAAAAAGAGGAATTACAAAGGGTGCAGTGAACCATTCTATCGTCTTGACCTTAGCGTATAAATGGAAATACTCTCATCATGTTGTCATTAAAATGGCATTTCTGTTTCTTGGAAAGAGCCATTGTACTTCTGTACTTCTGCCTGCTCTTCTTCACTCTCCTTGTGTCACTCTTCTTACTCTATTAACTTTTTCTTCTCCTCCAATCTTTCTCCTCTTATCTTCACTCACCTTCCTTCGCTTTCTTCCTTTCCTTCTCTTTACCTTTCCACCTCACTCTTCTACACTCCTCGCATCACTCTTTTTACTCCCTTCATTTTTCCTTCTCACTCTCTTCTCCTTCCTCTCCAATCTTTAATAATAAATAGTACACTATTAGATAAAATACTTAGGTTAACAGATACCCATTGCTTGCCTCATTTTTGTATTTTATCTCAAAAACATTGTTTGGAATAATAAATTGTCAGTCTCTGTAATCATAACTTTACCTTTCCTCCTCAATCTCCTTCACTCTTCTTCCTATCCAGTCTTCCTCCTCTCCACTCTAACATAAAACATTATGCTAATGTTAGCCATGAAAATGTCAAAATATATTTTCACACTACTTATTATAATGTCAAACCATTAAAATTGTAATCTACAAATAAATATTCTCATAATTAATTGTGCATTAATTTAATAATCATATTTAATAATCATATTTTCAAAATAGCCCCTCCACTGCATGTTTACATGTGAACGTATAACCTTGCTACCATGACAGTAGCTAGCTAACCTAGCTAGCTAACTTAGCTATGTAGACTAATGTTAGATAGCATAACCTATTTAAAACCTTATAGAGCAGATCATCTACTGTATCTATATAATAAATTGTCACATTATAACATCACTAGCTAGTATCTCAAACTATTGTAATTTACCTGGATTGAAAATAAATGTGTGGTGATGTTGTGGATTCACTTGACACTTGCTAGCTTCTGGCCGAGTTTTCCACAGCAGTTCTCTCTATAACTAGCGCAAGCAAGCAGTTTAGTAGAAGAAGAAGAGTGAATGAAGCTGGTATAATGAGCAGCCCCCACTGTTGGCCAACACAAGCACAACGCAATTGAAACGTCAACCGGTAGACTCTGCTGCCTGGTCTTTCTTGTCATGTAAAATATTATTTCACTTGGTCTGTTTTTAAATGCACAGTTAAAAATGTGGACATTTCCTGGGAGAGCTCCAGCCGGGGACAGGCCACCAAAAATGGGGACTGTCCCCGGTAAATGGTTGACGTCTGGTCACCCTACCCTAGGGAGAAATAGCACTGAATCTAATGCAAAGTAGCTAACAGCTAACTCAATTCTACATCCTTTACAGAAACATAAATTATGTGGTAAACATTTATCTTGTGTTAATAAACAAATGTTCTTACAGACATTGTGTCTTACAAAGCTTATAAAGAAGTATATTGAAGGATTGCAACTACTCTGTCACACTTGCACATCTTCATCTTCACTTCTTGAAACTGCTTCCTGTCACATGACAAACAGGTCAATTCTACACTGCTGCCCTTAAACTGCCACTAAGGGGTGCTAAACAATGAACAGGTCCAGAACAACCACGATTGTAATTTTGTCAAATCACCACCACAAATTGATTTCAGAATGTCCAGTATTTCTGCGTTCATATTGCAGAACAAATTGACTCTTTAGACATCAGAATAGTGAAATAATGCATGCTAAGGGCAAATAGAACCACTACAAATTATTACTACACCTTCACCTTCAGAGAAGGGCTAAGGATTTATACAATAATTATAGGGTTGTTTTTAATGATACCATGATTGAATCTCTTCAGTTTTTGTTGGAAAGGAAAGGGTTAAGACTGAAAAGAAACAAATCCAATCAGGATTTTTCTTTGCTAGTCTCTGGGGAGATAAATACAGCTAGCTAAGTCAGCCATTGGCCAGGCCATCAGAAGCTAGGTAAAGGCATCTGCCATTCAACTGTATATGGGTGGGACCGTTTTTACAAAAACTTATGGAAACTTCTGCCTTCTTGAAGGCTAAGAGGTCACTGCGCAATAGCGAGCAGTAGTTTTCCCACGGTCTAGCTAGCTAGCTTTTGTTGTTGGCTAGTTTGCAGCGGCTGCAGCAGGTGTTATCAAAAAGGGTGTTCTTGCTAATTTGTTAGCTTCTCCCTTTTCAAGAATAACTTTCAACAAGAAGTTAAGTTTCAAATGATCGTAATCTGGTGAGTGGAACTGTGTTTTTTATTACAGCATGCTTGCTGTTGTTAGCCATATCTATGAAAATAACTTGTGTGTGTGTGTGTGTGTGTGTGAAACATTGTTGCATTTGCATTGTTGCATTTTAACTTGTCATTTTCTGACAAGCAACCACTTAGATAAGTTCCCAAAAAGCCCGCCCAATATGAGTTTTCCTGTAGATTTTTCAGATTTTCACTCTCAAAGTCACTTTTTTTTAAATAGAAAAAAATACAGAAATCTAAATCCACAATAATCCTTAAAACCTCGAACCCTTTTTTTCAATTTTCGCCTAAAATGACATACCCAAATCTAACTGCCTGTAGCTCAGGCATTGAAGAAAGGATATGCATATTCATAATACCATTTGAAAGGAAACCCTTTGAAGTTTGTGGAAATGTGAAATGAATGTAGGGCAGATCTATAACACACAGTAGATCTGGTAAAATAAAACAAAAGAAAAAAACATATTTTTTTATTGTTTTGTACCATCATCTTTGAAATGCAAGAGAAAGGCCATAATGTATTATTCCAGTCCAGGTGAAATTTCAGATTTTGGCCACTATACGGCAGCAGTGTATGTACAAAGGTTTAGACTGATCCAATGAACCATTGCATTTCTGTTCAAAATGTTGTATCAAGACTGCCCAAATGTGCCTAATTGGTTTATTATTAACTTTTCAAGTTCATAACTGTGCACTCTCCTCAAACAAAGGCATTGTATTCTTTCACTGTAATAACTACTGTAAATTGGACAGTGCAGATAGATTAACAAGAATGTATGCTTTCTGCCAATATCAGATATGTCTCAGTCTTGGGAAATGTTCTTGTTACATACAACCTCATGCTAATCACATTAGCCTACGTTAGCTCAACCGTCCCGTGGGGGATCCACCGATCCTGAAGAAGTGTTTAAACCACATCAATCTGATTGGGTGGGCCTGTCAGGGCCTGGCTAACCAGTAGGTGAGCCTGTGTCCACCCAGACCCATCCATGTCTATGCCCCTGATGCAAACAGCGCATGATGACAAATAGCCTACTATCACAAATAGCCTACTAACCAACACTTCGGACTAAACTTTTTCAATACCTGGTTTGCATACCCATTGTTGCCTTAGTTAGCATTTACTGGTATATATCATAAATTGAAACATCTTCTTACCCTATCAGCTACCGTTGTTATTCTTCTGTGAGCTGCTCCATGCCAAAACCAGTTGAGAGCTGCACACTTGCTGCCTGTAGATGATATTCCCGCTGAAACTAGGCTATATGTGCAGCGCAGATGTGAATATATTTCACGAGCTTTGCGATTGTTGTGTAGGTTACTTGGTGCATGATTTCTCTATTGTCCTACATAATTGACACGTTGTATACCTGCACTACACTACTTAAATACGCATCAATAGGGATTAAGAAGTGAGTATACACAATGCCCACTGAAAAAAAAGTTGGTATATGGCTTATACCTGCATATACCCTCCACTACACCACTGGCCCTTTGTATTTTACAAAAAGTGCTCTCCTACATGAGAGCACTGGTATTACGGTTGCTGTCCTTTCAGAACCACAAACCTGTCACACACTGAAGACCCATAGGTTCGCCACTGTACTAACCTGTCATACTGAAGGCCTATAGGTTCACCACTGAAGGCCTATAGGTTCACTACTGTACTAACCTGTCACACACTGAAGACCCATAGGTTCACCACTGTACTAACCTGTCACACTGAAGGCCTATAGGTTCACCACTGAAGGCCTATAGGTTCACCACTGTACTAACCTGTCACACACTGAAGGCCTATAGGTTTACCACTGAAGGCCTATAGGTTCGCCACTGCGCAAACATGTCTATAATAGATGTAAAGACTGTTAAGATAAATGTTTCAAGAAAGGAGTGTATGTATTTGGTCTGTTGAAGCGGTTTTATGCGCTGACTGAATGGAAGCTGTTTTTTTATTCCTCTGGTCTCCGGAAAGAAATTACGAGTCCTCACTGTCCGACACCGAGACAAGACCGAGACACTCAATATGTGGTCTCGAGACTGGACTCAAGACCGTTCTCGAATACTACAAAACTGGCTGAAAGTGACATATTTTAAAAATAAATATTTTTTTATTTTTACCCCCTTTTTCGTTATTACGATCTTGTCTCAACACTGCAACTCCCCAACAGGCTGAAGAGAGGCGAAGGTCGAGTCATGCGTCCTCCGAAACATGACCCTTCAAGCCCTGCTCCTTAACACTCGCTTGCGTAACCCGCTGGAGCCCGATGAGCCCAAACCCTCTCCTAACCCAGACGATGCTGGGCCAATTGTACGCCACCCTATGGGACTCCCCGTCACGGGATCGAACCCCAGGCTGCAGTTATGCCACAAAATACTGTGATGCAAGACACAGGAGCTGATCATGGACTATAGGAAAAGGAGGGCTGAACAGGCCCAGGACATCCAGGACCTATATACTGTACTAGGCGGTGTCAAAGGAAGGCCCAAAAAGTTGTCAAAGACTCCAGTCACCCGTCATAGACGGTTCTCTCTGCTACCACACGGCAAGCGGTACTGGAGCACCAAGTTTAGGACCAAAAAGCTCCTTAACAGCTTTTACTCCCAAGCCATAAGACTGCTGAACAATTAATCAGGACCAAAACTACTTACATTGACCCCTACTTATTTTGACTAACCTGTACCCCCGCACATTGACTCGGTACCTGTACACCCTGTATATAGCCTCCACATTGACTCGGTACCTGTACACCCTGTATATAGCCTCGTTATTGCTATGTAATTTTCTTGCGTTACTTTTTGATTACATTGTTTTACAAGTTTATTTAGTAAATATTTTCTTAACTCTATTTCTTGAACTGCATTGTTGGTTAAGGGCTTGTAAGCATTTCACTGTAAGGTCCTTCTGTTGTATTTGGCGCATGTGACACTCAGGAGGCCCTTCAAAGTTACTTGTATGGGGATGTTCAGCATTTTACATGATAAATGGTTCCTCACCCTGAAAGTATTCTATGGGCCAGGATAAACTACAATCCAATGTTCAATTTCCTTTAAAGAGCCACTTACCAATTTCAGACAACTTTAACTAATGCTGCCTAAAAATCAATAGGAGTGATGGGGCATAATTATGTTAAAAACGTTATGGCCAAATCTACTGAAATCAACTCAATTATTTGATTTGACATAACTTAAAGGTGACATATGCCCCATCACTCTCATAGCTATCTGTGGCTAATGTTAGCTGACGTTTGCCACCAGTAAGCCTATAGAGTTGGATTTGCATGTTTTGCAAGGAAGCTTTAAAGTGATCCCAATCAAGAGCTTGTTAGCATAGTTTAGAATGACCCTTGCTTAACCCACTTATCCTCTTACCTAATAAATCTAATAATAGAAAAGTTTCTAAATAAAAGTGATTGAGTGACTGCTCAGTGTGCTTGCCTGCTCAGAATCACTTCCCCATAACATTATTCCTTCAAATGTTCAAATAAGTTATCACTTTGCAAAACCATTAGCTAACCAACTTGAACGCCAGGTGGATACAAAGTAAACTACTGAGCTATCTACCAACTTCTATCCAGTCAACCACAGTGTCTATTCAGTTATTTATTATTTCAGTGAGCTTGTTAGCTACTAATTAGATAACTTCCCATAAGCAGTGCACAAGTTGGCTGTGAAAGGATATCTAGCCTTATGCTGGTCCCTGGATCAGCAGTTGGATTCCGCTCAATGATACCAAATTAACCTGACACACTCACAGTTGCCTCACATGACCCTCACCAAGATATCAAGTTACCCAATCCATTGACCTGAACTTAAATGGAGCTCTAAGCAATTGATTTCAACAGTATTTGAAATTGGCCATATTTGATTTGACCCGAAATGTAATTACAGAATGAAGGACTACATCAATGTAAAACAACAACAGCAACCCAATGTTCACATACATATCAAACTGGAGCTAACTGAAACACCTGTCTTTGTGCTGACAATGAATGCAAGTTTGTATTTGTAATGCTGCCAAAGCAGTAGCTACTCTTCCTGGGGTCCAGCAAAATTAAAGCAGTTTATACAATTTTAAAACATTACAATACATTCACACATTTCACAACACAGTGAGTGCACTCAGGCCCCTAATCCACCACTAACACATATCTACAGTACCAAATCCATGTGTATGTATAGTGCGTATGTTATCCTATGTGTGTGTGTGTTTGCATGTGTCTGTGCCAATGTTAGTGTTGCTTCACAGTCCCCGCTGTTCCATAAGGTGTTTTTTAATCTGTTTTTGTAATCTAATTTTACTGCTTGCGTCAGTTTCTTGATGTGGAACAGAGTTCCATGTAGTCATGGCTTTATGTAGTACTATGTGCCTCCCATCGTCTGTTCTGGACTTGGGGACTGTGAAGAGACCTCTTGTGGCATGTCTTGTGGGGTTGCCAACATGTCTAGTTCAAATGCAACACAACTTGTTTACAGGATGTCCTCCACTCCATTTCTAGGGTCACTTAAAAGGCCACAACACAAAAACCTACCTACTGACCCATGACGTGCGGTGAGGTTGGTGTCTGGGTAGGCACTGGCTACTATCTAAGCCAGATTTACCCACAAATAAACATTGATAAAGCCCAGGTTCTCCACACAACAGATAGCTCCAACAACCAGAGTAACATACAGTAGGCTATTAACTGAAATTGACAAACAATTTCCACCAAATGTAAATAGCAACGTAGCCAAGATACACAAGGAGATAGTTGTTTCCTGTCATGAATAAAGTAATGTCTTGTAGAGCTACTGTCTCATGTTTCATTATAGTTGACCTTCCACTCTTTGAACCCTGCAAATGTCTCTTCCAACTTGGAAAGTTGTTTGAGGTGCAGCATATTGTCCATTTGTCAGGTTGTGTGTGCTTACCCCAGGTTTACACACACAACATGTTCATTCAGTTCAAAGGATGCGAGCGCCAAATTATGTAGAAACGGCCAAATGTGCAGAGTTTACCACAGGTTTACACACACAATATGTTTAGCCAATACGCATGTGAAAAATGCAACGGATGAAGCTACTTCAAGCTAGGCAAAGCAGTAACGATCAGCCTATGGGCGCATTTAACCATTTAAATGGATGGAAAGGACAGCATGAATTCACTGGCGCCTTTTCTTCTTTGTCATGGTTTTATGGCAGACTATACCTATTGGTGTGTATTAGCGCCACCTACTGTACAGGTGGGTAGTGAAATAAAATGTAAAAATCAATTGTGGGAAGGGGGGGGTTGGGGGGGGGGGGGGGTCAAATACCAGCTATTTAGTCTAGGCCTATATGCTGGACTATCAACCATGTATTAAAGTCAACACAGTAGCTAGGTTTCCAACCAATTGGCGGCAGATTTTTTCCCAAAACTGCAAACACTGACCCATCTGGCACTCCAGGCAGGCTAGAGCAAACACTCAAATTATTTGCAAGATTTAAAATAGTATTCGAACCCAGGTCTGCTAATAACTGTAGTTGCATATTTAGTGGTTTTTGTTTTTACATTTGATTGAGTACATTACATTTCACTTGTCTTGTCTAGCACTGGAATCATCATATTCACAAAGAGAGCCAAATAAGCAAGGAGACTGGAGAGGTTAGCAATTAAAGTGGACGAGAACAGACAGACATAAACTCGGGCCACTGAGAGTTTAAAGCACTGCCATTGTCCACTTAATCCGTTTAGTACATTGTCCTGAATATTTTATTGATGTAATTCGATGACAAACCAGTGAGCGTCGGATGGTGCTCACTGGGAAGGTTACTGTGAATGAAGTCTGTCCTCAAGCAACACCACTAAGTTGTTTGATGAGATGAGATCAGACGTGCTTGCACAAGAAAGCAGGTAAGTCCAGTCCGCATTTTACCAGGAAGTGGAAAGTGTATCTGTCACATGACTGATGACACAGATAGGCTAAGTGTAAAGCCATCTGTGATCTCAGGATTAGACTACCCACTGACCTATAAAAAGGCCCAGCTGATAATTGATCCCATTTCAGTGAGCCAGTGAAATACAGTATCCATGCTCAGCATGTTTGGAGATGAGCTGGCTTTGCAGTATACAGAACAGGAGGTTGGTGGCACCTTAATTGGGGAGAACGGGCTTGTGGTAATGACTGGAGCGGAATCAGTGGAATGAGTTTCCATGTGCTTAATGCCATTCCATTTGCTCCATCCCGGACGTTATCATGAGCCGTTCTCCCCTCAGCAGGATCCACTGAAGGTACTATAGCCTGCTAGGGTACATGCTAGCCTACATAGATGTATACTATAGAAGTGGCCTGGGGGAGCGATGCAGGGCTCAGACGAATAGAACTGATCTCAGTCTAGCTATGGGCAATGCAGATGACATTCAGAAGAGCATATGCATTGGTATTCATACACAGTTTGTTTCTATCACTGAAAAGTGACAACATATCAAATTAGAAAAACATGTTGGTTGATATACTGTTACTTTTAATTACATTCACTCTTAAGTTTTCATAAGAGGGATTTTCAGGTTACACAAGGATGGTACACTCTTCGTGACATCACAGCCGGCTCCCACAGATTAGACCTTAAACTAAGGTTCATTTACCTGTCAGAAATACATTTATAGCGTGGTTATAATGTCAAAATAACAGCTGTTGCAAATAGTTACATCAATCAGTCTGTCATTTCACTAAATGTTAATAAATTAAACAACTGATTGTTCTGCCAGGATTAGCCAGCTATGCTATTGCTAGCATTAGTTACAGCCAAACTAGTGTATTCAAGGCATTACTGTCACCTAGAAAGAATAACATACTTTTGTCCCCTTCCTCTCTCTGTTTGCCCATTGGATGTCTATGCTTTCTCCGCTTGGGGTTCATGCTGGTCTGTTTGGTTTGACACTTTGGATAAGTCTAATGTTCTAGAAGCTGAGCTGTCATGACCCTTCATCATGCCTGTCCCTAGGGCACTCATTAGGTGCTTCAATTGTTACAGAGTGACATAAGTTGAGTAAAATGTTGATATCCTAGCAGAAAAATCATATGACAACATAGCCCATAAACTACTATTGAGTTTAACTTCGGTAAGTACAGAAGATTGAATCACTGTAAGTGGTTTGAACTGATCAAAATGTGACCATCTAATATTTGTGGCCTTTCATGCATTTTATACGGGTTCATCCTCGTTACTGCACAGTTTACATAATCATTTGCTTTTGAGCATTGTGTGGTCTAAATTAATTATGGCCTTTCCGTCCTAATTAACGTAAATAGTAATGCATTTAGATCTAATTTGTCTAATCAAGCAATGAATAGTGAGACGGTCTCTCGTGAAGGCATCATTGAACAGTTTAGACAATATATGACAGTGATGGGTGGATTCAATCACTGAATGATCCAAATATGTTATTTGACATTAGCTAGGTTTCCATCCAATTGGATGGAGAGGGGGTGACCTTGACAATGTATTGTTAAAACGAGAGGATGCCTGGATCTTTAATTTAAAGACCATTGCTCCCCTCCGTCTCAACGTAGACTTTGATCTGAAGCCATTCTTGTGATTATTGTGATTTTGCTATTCATTGTAAATGTTTGTAGGCTTATGTAACCAAATTGTATCTGTGGTCTCATGCTATCCATTCATGTTTTTTGTATATTCTATTTATATTTGAAAATGAACCAACGATATCAAGCCACACCCGGCCATGTTTACAGACACCTGTGTGTCCTTTGACACTATATAAACTAGTCACCCCGCAGCCTTTGTCATTATACCCTGATGAGGACAGCTTGTCTGTTGAAACGTTGGTAATTAGGTTATTCTATTATTGCATCTGAGCTCCTAGAGTGTGCAGCTTTAATGTTCTTTTCCATCCAATTGGCAACAGATTTTAATGCGAATATTCTAAAATCCCAATAAAAAAAATATGCGCATTTTCCCACCAGTAATGTGTTTCCCACCAAATGTACCTGTAGCCGATAAAAGTATGTGATGGTGTTCTCACAAAAAATGTTGCGTTATATAGCGAATGTGCGCGCTATTGGCACGTGCTCTCTAGCCAACATCACTAACTGCGCGCAGTTGGCTAGAGCACACAACCTAGATGATGAGATTATTATTATGGACAAAAGATCGAGATTATTTTTATTTGTCAAACTGCAGATAAACATGGATTATCATGTCACCATAATAAAATCCTTGATTGATAATTATAGGAAAGGCGCATCACCCTTACACTATTACCACCCAGTGAAGTTTATCATAATCATAAGTGTTTTCCCGTCTATTGGTACTGGGGTGACCATACAATACGTCATCGCGTTACTTCGATATGATGCTTATTATATAAATAATTGCGCATTTCCACCGACATTTCTTGTATAATTCATTTTACCCGTACAAAAATATATCACCTTGCCTAGAGTATTTTGTTTTGTCAACATTTGAAAACTTTACCGAAACGGTTTCTGTTTCCATCAGGCCTGTCGTTACATTTTTTTACATGACATGTACTTTATTCGCATTAAAAGGTTGGATGGAAATGGTTTGTGATTTGGAGAGTGAGTGAGTGAGTAAATTAGGTATGGACATCATTGGTGAGGTCGTATCTCAGATCATTACCTAGTGACCTCTTCAAATCACATTTTATTTATCACATACACATGTATAGCAGATGTTATTGTGGGTGTAGCGAAATGCTTGTGCTCTGTAATGTCAGATTCTTGTTTCACAATTTGTATTTCTTTTTTCTTCACAAGGTGCGTGGCTCGGAGGCCTGGTTGCCAACATGAGCGGTTAGCCGTTAGCGGCGTCAGTCACAAAGGACTGCATTGTACTGTAATTAAGCATGAACGTTCACAATCTCTCTCATTTTTCATATGACCTTTCCCACTGGCTCACTGTAGCTTGCTGTTTATTCAACTGTTTCTATGTTCAGTTACTCTTGCTTATTCTAAGCCATACAGATGTAGAATCTTAATTTGAGCCAGTTTTCTACAGCAGGAAAATAATCGTGCAGCATTAGGAAAGGTGGATTATAATTAATGGACATTTGTGTAGTGGTTGTTACATTTTTCATAGGGCAAATCAAGTCTGCAATTTCAAAGTGGAAATTGCAAACTTTAGATGCCATTTTAAAACTCAAATACACCACAAGTTTGTATTTCCTGCTGTGCAGTAAAATTCTCCACAACAAAAGAGTGATCAAATTAAGATCCCACATCTGTACATGCCCAGTCTGTATAAGTAGCCCTAGGCAAAACAGTCACTGACTAGGGTCTGGTTTCAATGATGGACTCCTTATGACATGGAGGAACCACGTCACTGCCTACATCACTACTTTATCCGCTTGAATAAAATACAAAATAGTAGCTAGCAAGACTGAGATCACAGAGGTTATTTTTAATGAGTGCATTTCACAAGTGGATAATTAGCATCAAGTGCGTTAACTAAAACCACTGCACAGGTTTTGCCTGCAAACTTAGGTTTTGAATCGCAACTTTCTGACAGATCTGCCTAATGATTTGTTGGGAGATTCCCCAGATTTTTTTTGCCCTTATCGACATAGACAGTGACATGGTCGGAGTCCAAAGAAGTCCTTCAATGAAAGCAGATCCTAGTCACTGTGCTTCCCTAGGGTCGGGTTTTCGAGACTAGACTGTAAGAGTGATTTTTGTTTGGCTTATGTAAACTATCACTCAGATCACCCTACAGCTAGCTAAATGTCAGTCAATGAAGGCCATTGGAGCTGTTTTTAACCTAATGGGATGTTGGTGGGTTTCTGAAAAGCTATTTTAGCTCTCTGGTAGTCACGGCCTTCCATGTATTTGGGTAGTGTGATGGGTTATGTAAACACTACAGTTGTATCACGTTTCACAAAGCACACATTGACACTACTGTTGCATATGCAAATATAGCTAACATTGGTCCTGCAGGAAAGTGTTTTAAACTACACCGTGTTGGCTCAACTTTTGGAAACTGTTCTTAATATAAATCAATGGCGAACCTTTCAAAGTGAATGGTAGTGCACGGCTTGACTCGGTTCTATTCGCGTGGCGGATGGGTTTAGGGTCATTAAATATTATGTGGCTGAAGGACAGGTGGCGGGCACGTTGAATAAAGAGAAACAATACCTTAAAAAAATCCAAAATGGTATAATTCTTGTGCACTTTATATAGGCTACATTGAGGTTTTAATTTAATGTTATCTGGTGTTAGTGCATAAAACAAAGCTTCAGGGCTTAACTAAATGTGCCAGATAGCCTACAGTACACAGCCAATCAATCGCCAAATAGTTATTTTGGGAAGGGGTAAATCCACAGAGGCAAAAATGACATTTTTGAAGTTTAATTGAATAAAACAAAAGCTGCGAAAGAAGAGTTGAAAATAAAGAGAAGGGAGGACCAAAAAAAAGTAACATTTGGAAAAGATTTGGGGAAGTGGTAAAAGAGGATGATAGCAGTGTTATGTGTGATGATTGTGAGGCGCTATACAAATTTAACAGTCACAAAACTAGACTTCAAATAGGCCTACGGCATGCTTGCTGTTTAGAAG
Source organism: Oncorhynchus mykiss (assembly GCF_013265735.2). NCBI lineage: Eukaryota > Metazoa > Chordata > Actinopteri > Salmoniformes > Salmonidae > Oncorhynchus > Oncorhynchus mykiss. The sequence continues at coordinate 31,975,965 of NC_048592.1, read as the reverse complement.
GGTTAAATGAAAACTGAAATCTGGACACTGACTGTAGATCTATAACCTCTCACATAGCCTTAATGATAACCCCTGTAGAATTAAGCATTTCTTACAGTAAAATGAAGAACTAAAAGTAGGTTAAATTTGGACTTGGGAACAGGAGTGAAGAAATAGTATTTTTTCGTCCTGCATTTTAATTGAATGCAATGCTCAGTTAGATACCATCTGTAGAGCTTCCATCTTCATCATAAAACCAAAGGTGATCGTTTTTCAACCACGTAAAATATGCATCGAAGTCGAACTGAAATCTTATCGGAAACACATTGGGTCATTTTCACAGCTTTCTTTTTCTCCCCAGTCCCTAAATGTCTTTGCTCCATGAAAGATTACAGAGAAAACGTTGTCAACTATACATGTTGCGTTTATATTTTGTTCAGTAAAATGTTGGTCCCATGTTTCATGAGCTGAAATAAAAGATCCCTAAAATGTTCCATATGCACAAAAAGCTGTGGGGTTATGGTATGGGCGGGCATAAGCTACAGACAACGAACACAATTGCATTTTACCAATTGCAATTGGAATGCACAAAGATACTGTGACGAGATCCTGAGGCCCATTGTCGTGCCATTCATCCGCCGCTATCACCTCATGTTTCAGCAGGATAATGAACAGCCTCATTTCGCAATTATCTGTACACAATTCCTAGAAGTTGAAGATGTCCCAGTGCTTCCATGGCCTGCATACTCACCAGACATGTCACCACCCATTGAGTGTGTTTGGGATGCTCTGGATTGAGGTGTATGACAGCGTTTTCCAGATCCCGTCAATATCCAGCAATTTCACACAGCCGTTGAAGAGGAGTCCACAACCAACAGCCTGATCAACTCCATGCGAAGGAAATACTACTGCCCTGTTGGCGCTAGGAACACAAGCATTTTGCTACACCCACAATAACATCTGCTAAACATGTGTATGTGACCAATAACATTTGGTTTGAGATGTGTCACACTGCATGAGGCAAATGGTGCTCACACCACATACTGACTGGTTTTCTGATCCACGCCCCAACGTTTTTTTGAAGGTATCTGTGAACAACAGATGTATATCTGTATTCCCAATCATGTGAAATCCATTGATAAGGGCCTAATGAATGTATTTAAATTGACTGATTGGCTTATATGAACTGTAACGCAGTAAAATCTTTTAAATTGTTGTATGTTGCTTTTATATTTTTGTTCAGTGTATATACAGTACTAGTAAAAAATGTGGACATACCTACTCATTCAAGGTTTTTTCTTTATTTGTACTATTTTCTACATTGTAGAATAATAGTGAAGACATCAAAACTATGAAATAACACATATGGAATCATGTAGGAACCAAAAAAGTGTTAAACAAATCACAATATATTTAATATTTTAGATTCTTCAAAATAGCCACCCTTTGCATTGATGACAGCTTTGCACAACAACAAATATTGTCATTGTTCTCATATTATTATTATTATAGTCTATGTGTAGTTGTACATATACAGATGGAACCACAATATACAGTATTTACATTATTATTATTAATAATAATAATACTACAACTGGTATGTTATCTTTCAAAGTTAAATTATTGATCATATCTGACATGGTTGCGTAACAAAAATTGTCATTTTTACAAGAGTATCTCTTAAAGCCTTGATGTTCATCAGTCCACGGTAAGACAAATTGTCTATAAATGGAGAAAGTTCAGCACTGTTGCTACTCTCCCAAGGAGTGGCCATCCTGCAAAGATGACTACAAGAGCACAGCACAGAATGCTCAATGAGGTTAAGAAGAATCTTAGTGTCAGCTAAAGACTTACAGAAATCTCTGGAACATGCTAACATCTCTGTTGACGAGTCTATGATATGTAAAACACTAAAGAATTATGTTCATGGGAAGACACCACAGAAGAAGTCACTGCTGTCCAACATTAACATTGCAGCATGTCTGAAGTTTGCAAAAGAGCACCTGGATTTTCCACAGTGCTACTGGCAAAATATTCTGTGGACAGATGAAACTACAGTTGAGTTGATTGGAAGGAACACACAACACTATGTGTGGAGAAAAAAACGGCACAGCACACCAACATCAAAACCTCATCCTAGCTGTGAAGTATAGTGGAGGGAGCATTGTGGTTTGGGGCTGCTTTGCTGTCTCAGGTTCTGGACAGCTTGCTGTCATCGACGGAAAAATAAATTCCCAAGTTTATCAATATATTTTGTGAGAGAATGTAAGGCTATCTGTCCGCCAATTGAAGCTTAACAGAAGTTGAGTGATGCAACAGGACAACGACCAAAAACACAGAAGTAAATCAACAACAGAATGACTGTTGAAAATACGCCTTCTGGAGTGGCCCAGTCAGAGTCCTGACCTCAACCCGATTTGAGATGCTGTGGCATGACCTCAAGAGAGCTGTTCACACCAGACATCCCAAGAATATTGCAGAACTGAAAGAGTTTGTTAATGGTTAATGGTCCAAAATTCCTTCTGACCATTGTGCAAGTCTGATCCGTAACTACAGAAAACATTTGGTTGAGGTTATTGTTGCCAAAGGAGGGTCAACCAGTTATTAAATCCAAGGGTTCACATACTTTTTCCACCGTGCACTGTGAATGTTTACAGTGTGTTCAATAAAGACATGAAAACGTGTATTTGTTTGTGTGTCATTAGTTTACGCAGACTGTTTGTCTGTTGATGTGACCTAGATGAAGATCAGATCAAATTTTAGGACCAATTTATGCTGAAATCCAGGTATTTCCAAAGGGTTCACATACTTTTTCTTGTCACTGTATATGGCAGGCACTACAGACAATCACAGACTACAAAAGGAAAACCAGCCACGTCACGGACACCAACTTCTTGCTTCCAGACAAACTAAACACCTTTGCCAAATTCGAGGATAATACAGTACTACCGACGTGACCCGCTACCAAGGACTGTGGGCTCTCCTCCGTGGCCGATGTGAGTAAGACATTTCAGGTCTGGTATACTTTAGCAACCCTCTAACACAACTGGACCTCGAAGCCAGTTCCACTGCCTCCTTCCCCACCCCCACTCCCCCTATTCAATCTCTCCATATCCCATTCTGCTGTTCTCATATGCTTCAAGATGGCCACCATTGTTCCTGTACCAAAGAATGCAAAGGTAACTGAACTAAATGACTAGTCAAGAATAATATCACCTCCACCTTACCTGTCACCCTAGACCCACTTCAATTTGCTTACCGCCCCAATAGGTCCAGAGACGATGCAATCGCCATCACACTGCACACTGCCCTATCTTATCTGAACAAGAGGAATACCTATATAAGAATGCTGTTCATTGACTTTAGCTCAGCATTCAACACCATAGTACCCTCCAAGCTCATCATTAAGCTTGAGGCCCTGGGTCTGAACCCCACCCTGTGCAATTGGGTCCTGGCCGCCCCCAGGTGGTGAAGGTAGAAAACAACATCTGCACCTCACTGATCCTCAAGCAACACAAACATTGGCACAGACACGTGCACACACACACACGCGCGCGCACACACACGATAACATACACACTATACATACACATGGATTTAGTACTGTAGATATGTGGTAGTGGTGGAATAGGGGCCTGAGGACACACAGTATTGTGAAATCTGTGTATGTATTGTAATGTTTTTAAAATGGTATAAACTGCCTTAATTTTACTGGACCCCAGGAAAAGTACTAATGGGGGATCCTTAATAAATACAAAATACTGAGGCCCCACAAGGGTGCGTGCTCAGCCCCCTCATGGTTCACCCATGACTGCGTGGCCATGCACGTCTCCAACTCAATCATAAAGTTGCAGACGATACAACAGTGGTAGGCTTGATTACCAACAAAGACGAGACAGCCTACAGGGAGGAGGTGAGGGCTCTCGGAGTGTGGCGTCAGGAAAATAACCTCTCACTCAATGTCAACAAAACAAAGGAGATGATCGTGGAATTCAGGAAACAGCAGAGGGAGTACCCCCCTATCCACATCAACGGGACAGCAGTGGAGAAGGTGGAACGTTTCAATTCCGGACAAACTGAAATGGTCCACCCACACAGACAGTGAGGTGGAGAAGGTGCAACAGCTTCAGGAGGATCATCTTCAACAGCCTTTGGCTTGTCAGCTAAAACCCTCACAAACTTTTACAGATGCACAATTGAGAGCATCCTGTCGGGCTGCATCACCGCCTGCTACGGCAGCTGCACCGCCCACAACCGCAGGGCTCTCCAGAGGGTGGTACGGTCTGCACAACGCATCACCGGGGGCAAACTACCTGCCCTCCAGGACACCTACCGCACCTGATGTCACAGGAAGGCCAAAAAGCTCATCAAGGACAACAACCACCCGAGCCATTGCCTGTTCACCCTGTTATCATCCAGAAGATGAGGTCAGTACAGGTATATCAAAGCTGGGTCCGAGAGACAGCTTCTATCTCAAGGCCATCAGACTGTTAAACAGCCATCACTAGCACAGAGAGGCTGCTGCCTACATACAGACTTGAAATCATTGGCCACTTTAATAAATTGAACACTAGTCACTTTAATAATATCACTTTAATAGTGTTTACATATCTTGCATTACTCATCTCATATGTATATACTGTATTCTATACTATCTACTGTATCTTAGCCTATGCCGCTCTGTTATTGCTCATCCATATATTTATATATTCCTATTCCTTACTTATATTTGTGTGTATTAGGTATTTGTTGTAGAATTGTTACATATTACTTGTTAGATATTGCTGCACTGTCGGAACTAGAATCACAAGCATTTCGCTACACTCGCAATAACATCTGCTAACCATGTGTATGTGACCAATAAATTTGATTTGAGATGTTGAGGGTCAGCTCAGCGTTTTGGCTTGGAGGAGAAAAGTAATTTAGGCAGGCCTGTGGCATCAAGGAAAACATTTGAAGTTGTCTGTACCACAAACTACATTATAGACTGACATACATACATACATATGTCAGTATAACTTCCAGTAGATTTTTATTACAAAGTTCATGGAAAGGCAGGAAACACATTTCCTGTAAAGGGGTCAGTTGTGTACACAGTACATCAGCCCTCTCTGTAGTTGGGCACTGTTCTCATGGGATTTCTCTGCTCACACTGTGATTGGACACAAGTTATATAACATGGGCCCCTCCCCGTTCACGTTACAATCTCCATTTACTATTCATCGCTCATAGTCACCATGAGACGCATGCCCTCTCGGTTTGTCTCAGTAACATGTGACCCCACACCCCTAGGTCTCCCCTATAATTTCTCATCAGAATGACTGATTTTTCCTTTAATGTCTAGCCACAACTTCACAATTGTGTTTTCCTCCTCAGAAACTATAACTAGCCTTTTATGCATAATTATCATCAAGTAGCTCAGTAGCGAGAGGCCTAATGTCCAATAACATCCATCCCCATTAAGTACACACTTTAAACTCAGACTAGAAAAGACCCAGCTCCGGGCTCATCAGTTCCATGACTCTCTCTGTCTGAAACAGCTACAATGGGTCAATAGCAATCAGCGATCATTCTCGCAAAACAAAATACCACCTTCCTGCCAGTGCCAAATCAATTCAATAGCAACTTCATCTATGTTTAGTGCGGGTTGCAAACTCGATATCTATCCCAGGCTTTTTTCTTTAACACACAGCAACAAAAATGGTACCTCTATATCAGGAGAGTCCTATCTCACATGTGGTTTAACTGCCCAACTAGCACAGAGATATGACAGTATTTTACCCAGATGAGGCTGGTGGGAGGAGCTATAGGAGGATGGGCTCATTGTGATGGCTGGAATGGAATTAAAGGACTGGAGTCGTATGTGGTTTCCTTATGTTTGATACCGTTCCATTTATTCCATTCCAGCCATTACAATGAGCCCGTCCTCGAATAGCTCCTCCTACCAGCCTCCTCTGATTGTAACTATCTTCAACATGAAAGGGAAATCTAGTCAGTTGCACAACTGAATGCATTCAACTGAAATGTGTCTTCTGCATTTAATGCAACCCCGCTGAATCAGAGGCACATTGAGCTTGGTAGATACAGAGAGCATTGTGTTCAACACTCCTGAGCTGTTCACACTTCATGCGCGGCCCATCATCTGAAAGTGAGCCATACAAATCATTTGTATTGGGATGCCTCTTCTGGTTCTAAAAACCCTGCAAGCCCAGCAATATTGCGTTGCCAGCAGGACAGTGTAGCCAGCCCCCTTAGAATTTTCCATTTGAGATGAATCACTTTAAGCCGCACACTTAGTGACCTGTGGGTTTATTGCCTGAGATGGGCCTTGGCAGCAGAAGCTCTCTGGAGTTTCCAGTCGATGCTGAAGGGGCTCAGGCTCAACAGTAAACTGCTTTTTACCTGCGCACTCTCTCTTTTGGGGTTTCTGAGAGAGCACACCTACGGAGAAAGATGAAGAGAAAGAAAGTCACAGGCAGCAACACACGTGGTACTGTTACACCACCCTTCACAATGACCACTGTCATTTGCAAGGGGCTTGTCCCCCTCTCCCCCTCTCTGTTCCCCCTCTCAACGTTCCTCAGAGCACTGCTTGATCTGCCCACGTTGCCTGTAAATTGAATCAGTTGGGAACACTGTGTACACATTCCGCGCAGCGTGAACTTAGCTGGCTCCCGGAGCTTCCTGCCACAGCAGCTCCTATTAACTCGTTGAGGTTTCTTCTATCGCCGGCTAACCCTTTCTTGACCTGAGAAAAGCTGAATGTTTACAGTACGGAATCTATACGATCTACACATGATTTCTGTTAGGAAAAAATGGGACCTTGGTGAATGATTAGCTTGAGCTCAGGTCAAAATGACTGTAACATGTTTGGCTAATCTTTCTTTACATGTTGTGTTGTAATCTTTAGCACGGTAGAGTAGCAGCAGCAGTGGTCACATAAACTCGGTGCTTAAACTGTACTCTCAAAACAGAATGCCATGGCAGCCTGGTTTGACCCATTCTCAAGATATAAATATCACAGGAAGATATATTAATCTATGCTACTTACCTCTGTGACATTTCCATAGTCAGTGCTTGATTACACAAAGAATGCACCTGCTGTGTTTTGTTGAAGCATATCTTTTTTCACGGTTTTCACTATCACTAAAGATTTTCCTTTAGCGTTTCTGGTATGGACAAATCGACATTGATGGATTTAGTATGTGGATATTTTCAGCACCAGGTACATTCACATAGGCCTATGAGATGTAAAAGTTTCTTGCTGAAGAGGACATTTAAGTAGAGAGGTACAGAGACACTGCACTACTTCATTCTCAGGTTGATAGCCTGTGTCCTTTCGAAAGTTTTCTGACTCAACCGAAATAACTAGATAGATATGAAAAGAATCTATTGATAAAAGATCATCCATGTCTTTGGTTTTCTGTGTCCCATGATATGAGCCACATGCTGGCGGGATGATGTGATCAATTAGAGCACAGCAGAGTAGGAAGATGTTTTTAGGTGACATCAGTGGTCCATGTAAACAAGGACCACCTTGTTAAAACGATCACAGTATTATATTTTAGTATACTGTGACAAAATGGTGTGAAGCAGATGAAAGAGGGAGAGAGACACACATACACGCACACACACACACACACAGACACACACACACGTTGCTGAGCGGATGAAGACAGTAACTTCCCAGCTGAGGTGAATAATCACAGTTCACGGCATAATGCATGACACACACGTTGCCGTGGTAACCTCCATCCTCTCCCAGTGTACATCGTGATCCCGCAGCTTGCTCAGGTCAGGGGAGTTCATGACGCTGTTGAGAATGAGATGAGAGCTTTGTGGACATGTTGTTTGCTGGAGTTGCTTCTGTTCAGATTGTCTGCCCCCCTTCCCCACCCACCCCCACTACTCCAACTCGCTGAGTGACGCCGAGTCAATTGCAATCAACATCAACCGAGCATGATCTCATTAGTTTATCTTAACGAAGATGATCTCGACTGCAAATAACTCTCCATGTTGACTCATATTCAGCTTCAAATAAAAAAAAACAACAGTTGAAGATGATCTGAAGCCAGAGAGGTTAAGGTGTGTCTTGCCAAAGTTGCCATGATCTTATATACATGTTTTGACCTATGTGAGTTGACCTCTGAAAGCACACATCTTTGCTCATGCATAGGTTATCTGTTTCCTACATCACTGATTCTTAAAGCCTAGTTCTCATTTCGTTGGATCCTATGGGTCCTAACCCCACTATCTTCTGCAAAGTTTGCTCATAGGTTATCTGTTTCCTACATCACTGATTCTTTAAGCCTAGTTCTCATTTCGTTGGATCCTATGGGTCCTAACCCCACTATCTTCTGCAAAGTCAGATCACTGGCTTGCAGTGAGTTACCATTACTATTACTATTGCAAACTGCAATGGACCATAACAGGTGATGTCACATACCATTTAATTTGTGAAAATATAGTTTCTGTATGTAACTTTTCGATAATGAAAATGCTGCTGTTAGCTGTGTATGTGCTGGTGACATACTGTATCATCACCCGAAGGTCAATTAGTCAGTTAGTTAATTAGTAAATTAGTCAAAACCATGTGGGCTCAACGAAGCAGAGATACTGGTAATTATTATCGTTCTGATCAGGCATACCAGTGGCCAGCTCTCTCCTCTTAGCTTCTGTGCCATCCCAGTGTTATTGTTATGGGTCAGTCACTTGATTTACAATCCTTGGTCCGTGATGACGATTGGAGGCACGAGACACTAATCAACTAGTACACTAATGTGAACTAATCTCACTTCTTGTCAAAGAGAGATTCTTAACAGGTGTTTCTGCCTGGTTTAACCCATGGACTCTGGACTTAATGCCAAATCTCTCTGATGTACCGGTGAACCGGTTAACCCTTAGTGGTCCCACATACTCTTTATCCTAAATGCCAACACTCTCCGGTTTTCCAGTCACGTGTGAAGTGTTCATTAGAGGTCACGTTAGGTGAGCGTTGAGGAATACGAACAGTCCGTGAAGCTCGGATCATCAGACTTTAAAGTGTTAATCCAGAAGCAGCGTCACCACAGATTCTTCTTCAGGGAGTCTGCTGCTGTGGAGAGCTTAGGAAATGCTGAACTCGTTGGCGGCTCAGTTTCAGGTAAGCTCAGTGGCAGGTGTATGGCAACAGGCGAGGATCAGACGTAATATGGGTTAATTTACATAATGGCTTGTGCAATGGATTTGGAGTATACATGGCCTCTAGCCCTACAGTCAAAATTAGTATCTTAGTCTGTTTTAACTAGAATGAATGTCTTACTGAAGTCATGATGTTACAGTACAAGCCTTTGCCATTCTCATCTCATTATTTGTCCAAGTCTCTTGAATTCACAAGAACCTTATTGGAAACGTAAAAAATCATTTACTTCAAGAAATGCAGCATTCCTTCTTTTGTCTCTTTCCAAAGAAGTCGTTCAAACAGTCGATAAACTGCTGTCTGCGAATGCACCAATGGCCTCTTTAGGCTACTCACATTGAACAAACTGTTCCCTGAGACTTGAACGATCTCTTTGTGCTAAATTATGGTATCTCACACAGACTGAGAAGCATATATTATCTTTTGGCAAAGAGAAGGGATGGGCAGCGGGGTTCTATGGTCTGGATGTAATTCAGAGGAATCTATTTCTCATCTCATGGCCCCGCGTGACACAGTTGTCCACATAGAAATAGAATGAACAGAACAGGCTTGAAACCTCTAACCCTGGCAATATGAGTGGTAAACATTATATGTCTATGGTTGTCTGGTGCTAATTCACGCTTGAGGGTAATAGGATGAAATTATTTAAATGTTCCAAAGCTCCGTCACACATGAATGAATCAGAGCTGTGTGTGTCTTTGATAAGAAAAACGCTTGATGTGTGAGGCGCCCATTAGATTTAAATCTAAATTCAACAAAGTTTTCTGACAAAGAGTTAGTCCTTTCTCCTTGTTTTTGAATGAAGCTATACTTGTTCAAAGTCTATATGATACAGTGAACAAGTATAGCTTCATTCAAAAGCAAGGAGAAAGGACAAAATCTTTGTCCGAAACTTTGTCGAATTTAGATATAAATCTAATGAGTGCCTCACACATCATTTTCTGAAGTGGTTGATGCATTATCGTTAGGGCAAATCAAGTCTGACATTTTTCAAGTGTAAATTACAAACGTTAGAAGACTTTTTCCACCTCCTATTAAACCTAATTTTCCTGCTGAGCCTACATCTGTACTATTTCGAGTGCGTCTATAAAATGGCATGGCAACAGGGCTGTTGATGATGCAATGGATTTCCATTTGTCATTTAGGTTTGACACCTACCAGACACACTGTGCCATGCAGTTGAAATGTCTGCATTTGCGAACAGCACAGCAGCACAGCTCTCGACCTGTAGAGTGATTGCATTAGTAGAAGCTGGATGTCATCCAGGTCTGATACATTTATGCTAACGTGGGTAGGCTACCATCCCTTGTGTTACGTGCTGCTGTGTGAATGCATTTCGCCAGTCTAAATGCCTTTTTCGCTACTATCAATACAAGTCATGGAACGATTACAGTCATATCTTGAAATTAAATTGACCCCAAGTGTAAGAAAATAACCTACTAATGTGAATGAATTACTGGTACTAAACTCTGCGTGAACTCAGATAATTTAGCTCGGAGAGAGTCGTCAATTAGCACACTTTGTTCATCCTGCTTATCTCCCCAGCTAGACCTTTCTGTTTAGCCTTCTGGGATCACTTGTTTAAATGCCCAAGACGATAAATACTCAACACAATTATCTCTAGTAGCTCTTATCGCCACAGGAGGGGCGTGTGATCCAATCACCTAACTTGGATCTCTGCTGTCCTCTAGTGGTCTTTTACCTGCAAGGCAATTCCTGGTTATACATACAGCATCTCTGTGGCGGCAGGCATGGTCAGGTAGGTATGGCGTTTTCTTTGGAGATTGCTTTGCCGTTATCACGGTATGGGAGTTTTCTAACGTATCAATTATTGACACTTTATAATCCTTTACATGAATAAGTATTTATGAAATGTATGCTAATACATATTTATTAATGTTTATGAATGCCTCATACATTTTTATGAATGTAATAAAATCGTATAAGTTGTTTATTAATGCTTAGTCGTGAGAGAGAGAGATTGATTGGGTTGCTACATGGTTTTCATGATATAAACCCTGGAATGATGCCCTCAGTCTTACTGGCCTTTACAGTATAACTTCTTTGATCTCCCAAGGATATATGTCCCATTTTTCCTGATGAACAATGAACATCTAGTACAATACTAAACATAAATTATAGGTGGCACCAGAGGGTGGTGCTGTCTGCTAAGGAATCAGTGCAAAAGAGAAAACCTTTGCCTCTTGCAGCAGCCCCCAAGCACCTTAGTTGATTTGAAAGGTGTAGATGGGTTTGAGGAATATGGCTAGCATTCCACCTATCAGGTTAAAGATAACAAATGGCTCATACCTATCCAACTTTTTCAGACCTCTGAGAAGTACATAGGAGCTAGGGCCCTGGAGCTAGGCACTGTTTCTGGATCAGTCGATAGCCAACCTGATCTGTTCTTGTGACCCCCTTCAGATCCAGGAGGTCATGTGCGCTTGCTTTATAGTCCTATACTGTTGTACTGGACAGTTAAAGAGGCACAGCTGCAACTGGAAAACTCAACTCAGGTTTTAAACACCAGCCTAGCGATAGTGCTAAGAACATACCCGGCATTATTTCAATAGAAAAATCACAACCATCTCTTTTTTTTATATCACTTTAGTTATTTAACTATAATTACCTGCTCTAACATTCATAAGTAAAGTTGTGTCAGTGGATTGAATTCTAACATGGGTGGATATGCTGAATAGAGGGGATGTTGGATGGCTGCGGCTGAATTCAGAGGACAACTCCCTCTCCCAGCAGAGAGAAGGTTCCAGGAACATGTAAATGCAGGTTGTTGGAGATATGAAGAATACCTTTTGATTTAGTCACTCCCCAGCATCTTGGCTCTGTTAGGATGACTGGGCGTGCCGTGAAATCCTAACCCTGGGGTTACACGTTTTACCGCTGAGGATTGTTTACTGAAACCAACCACTGTACTGAAACCCATTCTAAAGGTAGTATCTGGAAGAAACTTACCTGTGATTTCCTTGGAGAGGAGTAAAGGTTTTGCCTGTTGGAACATCAAGGATGAGAATGTTTATTCTTTATTTCACTAGTTTTAGTCTACATTTGGATACAGTTAAATAAACATGAATATTGTCAACATAATTGAGAGTGGGATACTCATGTTCATATCTATTGAAAATTCAATGGTGATTTTTAAATATAAATTATTTTCTAGAAATTCCTCTCGAATGTTCTAAAGACCCTCAGAGGCGTGTTACTGCAGGCACAAGGTATATCCGCACAAATCAAGTCGAGACAACTCCCTTTTCCAAATAAAACGCAGGAGCTAACGGGAGACAGGAGAGAACTATAGATCTAATTTAGTTACCGTGTTACATAATCTCTAAATATGCCTTTCATAATACCTGACCTCTAAATAAAATAAAAACACTTACCTTTAAAAACAACAGCAAGGTTTATTTGTCTATTATCACACAGGACATAATTTGATGCAGCTCAGAAAATACAATGTAAACAAAACTATTTAGGTAAACTCTTACATTAAAAAAATTGCATAAGGGTATAGTAACCACCCAATCCTATTTATTTGTTTGTAATATTCTAACCCACAAATGCACAGTAAAATAAATCACATTTATATTTCAGCAGTGGTAGAAAAAGTATCCATTTGTCATACTTGAGTGAATGTAAAGATACCTTAATAGAAAATGACTGAAGTAAGCCACCCAGTAAAATACTAGTTGAGTAAAAGTCTAAAAGTATTTGGAATTAAACCTTATTAAGTATCAGAAGTAAAAGTATAAATCATTTCAAATTGATTATATTAAGCAAACTAAATGGCTAAACTTTATTTATTTTTGATTTGTTTGGATAGCTAGAGGCACACCCCAACACTCAGAAGCATTTGTGTTTAGTGAGTCCGCCTGAGCAGAGGCAGTAGGATGACCAGGGATTTTCTCTTGATAAGTGTGTGAATTGGACCATTTTCCTGTCACGCCAAGCATAAAAAATGTAACGAGTACTTTTGGGTGTCTATATGGAGTACAAAGTACATTATTTTCTTTAGGAATGTAGTGAAGTAAAAGTTGTCAAAAATATAAATAGTAAAGTACAGATACCCCAAAAAACGACTTAAGTAGTACTTCAAAGTATTTTTTACTTAAGTACTTTACACCACTGTATTTCAGTGCATTTTTGAGAAGATACTGCTCACAGCATTAGCAAGCTACAGTGAATTCGGAAAGTATTCAGACCCCTTTTCCACATTTTGTTACATTACCGCTTTTTATGGATTAAAATCCCCCCAAAATCCTCAGCAATCTACACACAATACCCCATAATGGCAAAGCGGAAACAGGTTTTTAGAAATGTTTGCAAATGTAACAAAAGTAAAAACAGAAATATCTTATTTACATAAGTAATCAGACCCTTTGCTATGAGAAATTGAGCTCAGGTGCATCCTGTTTCCATTGATCATCCTTGAGAGTTTTCTACAACTTGATTGGAGTCCACCTGTGGTAAATTCAATTGATTGGACATGATTTGGAAAGGCTCCTGTCTATAGAAGGTCCCACAATTGGCAGCGCATGTCCGAGCAAAAAAACCAAGCCATGAGGTCAAAAGAATTGTCTGTAGAACTGCGAGAGAGGATTGTGTTGAGGCACAGTTCTGGTGAAGGGTACCCAAAATAATTCTGCAGCATTGAAGGTCCCCAAGAACACAGTAGCCTCCGTTATTCTTAAATGGAAGAAGTTTGGAACCACCAAGACTCTTCCTAGAGCTGGCTGCCAGGCCAAACTGAGCAATCGGGGGAGAAGGGCTCAGACCATGAGAAACAAGATGCTCTGGTCTGATGAAAGCACGATTTAACTCTTTGGCCTGAATGCCAAGCGTCACGTCTGGAGTTAACCTGTCACCATCCCTACGGTGAAGCATGGTGGTGGCAGCATCATACTGTGGGGACGTTTGTCAGCAGCAGGGACTAGGAGACTAGTCAGGATTTAGGGAAAGATGAATGGAGCAAAGTACAGAGAGATCCTTGATGAAAACCTGCTCCAGAGCGGTCAGCACCTCAGACTGGGGCGAAGGTTTACCTTCCAATGAATGTCCTTGAGTGGCCCAGCCAGAGCCTGGACATGAACTTGATTGAACATCTCTGGAGAGACCTGACAGTAGCTGTGCAGCAACACTCCCCATCCAACCTGACAGAACTTTTTATTTAACCTTTATTTAACTAGGCAAGTCCGTTAAGAACATATTCTTATTTACAATGACGGCCTTACGGAAGGCAAAAGGCAACCAGCGTGGACGGGGGCTGGGATTTAATTATACTTTTAAATTTATTTTTAATATAGGTCAAAACACACATCACGACAGGAGAGACACCACAACACTACATAAAGCGAGACCTACGACAACAACATAGCATGGCAGCAACACATGAAAACACAGCATGATAGCAACACAACATGTCAACAACATGGTAGCAACACAACATGGCAGCAGCACAACATGGTACGAACATTATTGGGCACAGACAACAGCACAAAGGGCAGGAAGGTGAGACAACAATACATCACATGAAGCAGCCACAACTGTCAGTAAGAGTGTCCATGATTGAGTCTTTGAATGAAGAGATGGAAATAAAACTGTCCAGTTTGAGTGTTTGTTGTAGCTCGTTCCAGTCACTAGCTGAAGCAAACTGAAAAGACGAGCAACCCAGGGATGTGTGTGCTTCGGGGACCTTTAACAGAATGTGACTATCAGAATGGGTGTTGAATGTGGAAGATGAGGGCTGCAGTAGATATCTCAGACAGGGGGGGGGGGGGGGGGGGGGGCAATTTAATAAATTTTAGAATAAGGCTGTAATGTCACAAAACGTGGAAAAAGTCAAGGGGTCTAAATACTTTCCGAATGCACTGTACATCTCAAACTACACACAAATACTATTTTCACACTACTGAGCCGAACTAAGTGGGGCCGAGCTGAACAGTGCTGTCCTCGTTACGCATCCACCATAGTTGCTGGAATCATGAACGGTGTGGAAAGAAAACATCAGAGCCAGCACAGTGCAGTTTGGGTTGAATCGATAGTGTGAAAATAGTAATAGAGTACTGTATGTATGCATCATGGATATATTGCTTGCTAGTGGAGTGTCTCACAGTAAAACAACCAGAAATGAAAATAACAGAAATCATGAATCAAACCAAACCAACCATCAAATCAACAAAAATAACCCCAGCTTTGACCCTAGGCAGTGCTGTACCCAGAATAGAGAGTGGCTGGATGGAGGTGGGTCATGTTCAGCACAAAACAGAGGAAAACGGACTTAAATGGAGTGAAACGGGAAGGCACTACCTGACCAGTAAGTAAAGACTTGCTTTCAATTTCCATTGCACAACATTTTGAAACGTCTACCCTAATGAACACGACCCTGGTCTCCTGGATATCCCCAGGCTCTAGACGTAGTCTCTGCCTGGTGGGGCAGCGGAGCGGTTCGGGGGGTAGCGGGAGGACTTTCCTGAGCCTTCACTGGAGCAGTTGCAACAGAGGAAGGCTCCACCTATGATGGTGAAGCAAGCAGAGCCCCAACCTACGAACAGGGCCTTGCCAAACTCATACCTGCAAATAGACATTTCAATAACAATATCAATCAAGAACTAAACATTGATTATGGTAAGTTATGTATAGAGGCACAACTGCAAACATGAAATATTGTGTATCTATAATATTCACACAATCGTAATATATTGCATAATTTACGCAAAACCCAGCTTGGTTATGATTCTCCCCAAAGACAAACAAAGCCTTCCTAGTCCCCTGTCAAAATGATGATGACAGCACACCTGGAATTTGTAGGAGTGAAGGGGTCGTAGAATTCCTTTGCTATTCTGTTCCCGTACCAGGAAGTCCCCACCAGAGCACACAGACCTATGTGACAGGAGGACAACATCATAGGAAAAATCATCAATAGATATTTATGTAGAAAGAATCTGGTTGAAAAAAAATGTGGGCTTGCAATGCAGTATGAAATTACAGGGTAGGCAGAGGAAACATGACATCAAGTTTAAAAGTAAGTACCCCTACTATGTTTAAACATGTGGGTGAGGTACTAACTACTAGTTAGCATGACTTCCAGTGTGTTTTTTCTTTAGTCAACACCTTTGTATAACACTTTCTTTGGTGTGTCAAGTCGGAACTGTTTCAGCAACAAACAAAAGAAGAAGAACAATATCCATGCAAATAGATGAATAAAGATCTATTGCATGGCACTGTGTGGACTATAAACCCCCACCTGCGATAATGATGACGATTCCTCCAGTCAGGGCAACTTTGTCCTTCTTCTCCTGGTCCTCAGCCAGACAGGTGGTACACTTCATGCCCACCATGGCCACCAGGATCGCAATGCCAGCCAACAGGATGGCACCCACCATGAGACCTCGTGTGCCCTGCACCATCCCTGGGAGCAAGAGAAAGGCCAGAAGACACAATCAATCAATCATAGAATTTCATATTTGAGCTTTAATGATTATGTCATTACTATGCCATTACATGTTATTACATACGTCATAGGGCCTACATATAGCCTAGCTCCTGAATAACGTCAGATTGCCTAGAGAATATTATATTATCAATGTATTCAGAGTTAATACAATTATAATAGAAAAGGGATAATTGGGCAGGAATGCAAATGTATTATAGCTTTCATCACCTTGAATGTAAAAAAAAATGCAGGTTCAATTGACGAGGAAAATGCTGAATGTATATTATAAACTGGGTGGTTCCAGCCGTGAATGCTGATAGGCTGAAAGCCATGGTATATCAGACTGTAAACCACGGATATGACAAAACATGTATTTTTACTGCTTTAATTACGTTGGTAACCAGTTTATAATAGCAATAAGGCACCTCTGGTGTTTGTGGTATATTGCCAATATACCACGGCTAAGGAATGTATCCAGGCGTTCCGTGTTGTGTTGTGCATAAAAACAGCCCTTAGCCGTGGTATATTGGCAATATACTATACTGCATTTTTGCTTTATTAAAACATTCTTCAAACATTTGTTAAGACATTGGATTTTGAATTAATATGGACTTCAGATTTCAATTGTATCAGACAATGGTGCACAATGGGGTTGGGTTTTAAACCTAGTGTAGATGGAGTTCAGGTGTTTTCATCTGTTACCACGGGGAGCAGGCATGATGGTTATCCTTGGCATTCTCAAGGCTTGTCTGTACATGCATGAGATCTTCTGTAGCATTGGGGGATAGGTTTTTAAACCTCACTTAATCTATTGTAGGTTAATGTATTTTTTTCAAAGGTAAATGGATCAGATTAATTTATTTCAAATCACATTTTTTTGGTCACATACACATATTTAGCAGATGTTATTGCGGGTGTAGTGAAATGCTTGTGTTCCTAGCTCCAACAGTGGAGTAGTATCAAGTATTTTATGAACACTTTACAGATGTGGATTAATTTATAGGCCTTCTGGTACTACGTTTTGAACCATGAAAAAAGTATTGATAGGTCGTTTATAATTGTTTTTATAGTACTGTAAAGCATGAAAAATACATTCAAGTAATAAATTACCCGTTAGTTGGAGCAGTGAATCGTACACTTTACACTGGATTTGACCAGTGCTCTGTGACACACAAGACTTCCAAAGCCCCTCGTACATGGCTTGCGCCGTTATGATGTTGTCCCCAGCATAGGATGACAGTTTCCACTCGGCCATGATCGTGGATGCTATCAACCCGATGAAGCCAATAAAAGACAAGACGAATCCAAGGAGCTGTATCCCCGCGTTTGCCATTTCACTAAATAAATGGTTAATAAATTAAAGATTAATCCTCAATAATATAGAAGAGATCAATTGGGTCCACTCAGTATTCACAGAAAATCCACATAACATCCCAAATTCCAGAAGAGTCCTCAAAACTTCAGGTATAGCCAGAGAGGAGGAGATGAAGCGAGAGGGTTTACTCCGCCCAAAATCTGTCCACGAAAATAAGAACACGAAGTGAGGTTATTATTTTATGGCCAATGAGAGTGTCGGATTTGGTCAATGAAAAATGGAATTGCTAATTTGCTACAAGAGCCTTATTTGATCGAATATAAGTTTCGTAATGGTTAGGTTATTACGAATGCACTGATATAAATGGACGCACGTGGCATTTCGGCAACTTTGAAAACAGTTATTCTATTTCGGAGTTCTGCCTAGTCACACGCGTATCTACCCTCTCATTGGAATGGTCCCACGTGATCTCGCCTCCTCCCGCCTTCCTCCATCTTTAGGACATGCATTTTCCATTGTTGGAGCGGTCACTTTACTTTCTTATCAATATAATAGAACATCTTCGATATATCAGTCTGCGCTTGGTTGGCAGTTTAGCGTTTTTTATCATGAATCTTATCTTATTCTGGAGGCAGCACCGCAGAGTGGTCAATAGATGGCACAGCCACAAAGTCATGACATCTGATTTTAAACCTTACCCTAACTTTAACCCTAACCTTAACCAAACCGCTAACCCTAATGCCTAGCCCTTAATTCATGACCAAACAAATATTTTTGTTTTCAAGACTTTGTACAATATAGCCAATTTTGACTTTTCAGCTGGCCCATCTATCAGAAATCACTCCGTTCTGTCTCCAGGACAGGACTCATCCTAATTAACGTCAACCTGCGCTTATTTGGCGCTATGGTAAAGGTGTAGTTTACATTTAGTAATTTAGGGACCCCCTCCCAGGCAAACCGGCGACCCAGGGAGACCCCACCTCACGTTTTTATCACATATCTTGTCTTATCACCAGCTGAATGGTAATAGCAAGGAGAAGTAGGCAAATCAACATTTTAAAATGAATATATTTGGGAGATCGTTTTTTCATTATTTTGACCTACCCACATAATCATTGGAGGAAGTGTAAACTCTAATATAGCCTAATAGCTGGAAAGGTCATTCCAAACACATTTTCGGTAAGAGCTGCAGTTTTGATGGTTAAACGAAGTTTAGCCATGGCAAAACATGCTTTTTCAAAGCCTATGTCAGATACTCCAATGAGTGTAATTGGCTTCAATGAGTGTAATTTGCTCAATATTAGGATTGAAAAAAGAAAGTTGACATTATTAGAATGAAGATCTCCTCTTTTTTACTGTAGGTAGTCTATGTTATTCAAAATGTGTTTATTCGGTTGCTGCTCGCGATATTCATAAAAACACATACATATACATATATAATATATATATATATATATATATATATATTTACATTATATATATATATATATATATATATATATATATATATATTGTCGGACCCCCCTGCATTACCTCCCTGATTTAGTCTACACACAGCGCATCTTTTGAGGCCACCTGAAGGAATGTCCTGGAATTCCATTCATTTTGGATAAGGGTTGTATTGCCGCCTAGTGGAAATGTTTTGTCCTTATTTTAAAGGGCGCAGTGAAGTGTGACACCAGTTTCTATTACAGTTTTTTATTTATTTAATTTAATGATCAAAGGGTTTTATTGAGTTGATCAAGAAAATGTAGTCGTAGGCTACCAATGACTTGATAGAAAAAGCACGTTTCCAATGTTATGCTAAGTCTATCAGGTATTTTGATCATGAATGAACGTAATGAATGAAACCTTTTCTAGCCCTTTTTCGCACTCGAGAAAACAACACAACATAAAAACAAAAGACACACAAACCTGCTTTCATAAAGACCTAATCTAACACATTTCATACATGATGACAGAGAGGGCATCACCACAGAATCGTATTCATACAAATAATAGAACACTGTGATGTTATTCTAATGAATGGAATCATTTGAATAGACCTTCAGAACTCTACAACTACAACGAAGACAGCGATTTTGACACAGATCGTTTTTTTTATTATTCCAAATTCGACAGATTTGGCTTTAAAATATGACTTCATAAAGTTAGTGAGAGAAATTAAAGACTAGGATCTTAATTTGATCACAATGTTGCTGAGAATTTTCAATGATTAAAACGGCTTTGTCATTTCCACTTTAAAATGTCAGACTTGACTTAATGTTCCCTAAGAGAAATGTAGCAACCCTTACAAAAAATGTCCATTAAATATAATCCACATAATAATTCCAAAATTCCAGTTGCTGCAGGATTATTTTCCTGCTGTAGTCTAATGACACAACAAGAAATACAATTTCAGGTACAATAGAAATTCCGGTTTTAAGTAAGAAGTCACATTATGCTTATACTGGAACAAGGCAAATTGCACTCAAAAGAGATTCAGCTGGGGCCCATGACGGCAGTTGTCCAGTAACGGTTTAGTGAAGACTCACACTTAAATTATCATCCAAGCCAGAAAAATGTATTGTTTTTTCTGCTTCTTCTCTGCTACTGTTTGCAATAGAATGTGATGAGCAATGTACTACGAGTCACTTGATTGCTTTAGGAAGGTCTCTGGTAAAAGTGTTTGCACATGGCCTGGTATAAAATAATACTTTGAGATGAACATTTCTCTTCTGCTTCCTGAACCCAACATGTCCGACACACACGCACGCACGCACACACGCACACACACACACACACACACACACACACACACACACACACACACACACACACACACACACACACACACACACACACACACACACACACACACACACACACACACACACACACACACACACACACACACACACACGCTTTAGGCTGATTCAGAGGGCAGTCACAGTGCAGCACCCACTGGCCAGTGTAGAGTGTCTCCAAAATGGGACCCCTATGTCTACTGTATATCATACCAACCACTTTGATTCTCAGCAACCCAATTTGATTTCGAAAACTGTCCCGTCCCCGTCCCCTGTGAGCTAATGATTGAATGACAGAATCTGTCCAACAGCCAAAGGGTTTGTCTTGCCTAATGTAGGTATGTTGTGGGTGGATTTGCACAGTGTTGGACTCAGTTGGACTCAGCCCTCAAATCCACAAGGGAACTTATTTCCTCTGCTTTCTGGGAATTCTAAACAAAGATACAAAACACAGGTATGTTATGACTGGTTTTCTTGATTATGAGATTAAGAAACAGACTATCAAACAGTCAGCAATGGCCCTGCTATGTCTTAAAAATTGTTAGCTAATAGCATTACTTTCTGTGAAATGCTAAATATCAGGGAGGCTTTGCTTGAGGGTTGATGTCAACATCACAGTCAGCATCTAGCTGAATTGTAATTCCCTTCACCCAATACATTTGGGGAAAAGTGTTCTATTTTGCCCACTGTACTCAATGTGCTCACTCAAAGAACAGAGTTATTTGAAATACTATAATATACAATATACATTCAAATCTCTTCATTCTATTTCTACAGTGAATTATGTGGAAAGACTTTGGTTCCATGTTATGGCTGATGCTCCACCTCTCTTACCAAGGGAACACTTCCGACATAAATTGTCCTCCCAGATGCCAGTGTTTCACGCCAACTAAGGTGATGTGTTCTGAGGAGAGCATGAGAAGCATGCCCATGAACATCTCCACACAGGTGAAGGAGTTGGTCATTATGACGACGGGAATGACGCACCTGGGCTCGATCACGATGCAGTACAGCCGCCATCTCACCAAGCTGGTCTTCTTCAACAATTTGCTGCAGGATGTCTCCACCATGGCCTTTGATCGCTTGACCGGGCTCGAGGAGCTGGAGATCAGCGGCAACTCTTGGCTGGATTGTTTGAACCCAGGTACTTTCAGCAAACAGAGAAACCTCACCAAACTTTTGCTCAACTTCAACAGGTTCAAGTCACTGAATGACAGCCTCTTCAGTTCGCTTCAGAAGCTGAGGACTCTTCAGCTGAAGGGCAACATCATCTCCCACCTGCCCAGGCAGCTCTTCCAGAACCTGAGTATTCACGCTCTTGACCTGTCCCTGAACATGCTCACAAGGGTGGACAATGAGCTCCTCAGCGGCTTGTCCCAGCTAGAGTCCCTCAAACTGGGCTACAATATGATCAATGTCCTCTTGCCCGACACTTTCCACAACATCTCCCACGTGAAAGAGCTTTGCCTGCAGGGAAACCAGATATCTTACCTCCCTCAGGGTGTCTTTTCACATTTACAGAAACTAGAGGAGCTGAACCTTCGCAGCAACTTGATCACAAATGTGAGCTCTGGAACCTTTCCCGTTGGCTTGAAAGAGCTGGATCTCAAAGGCAACAGGCTGGTTCAGCTTTCGCCTGACTCATTCGGCCATCTAACCAGTCTCACACACCTGTTTCTGTCAATGAACCAGCTCACTAATCTTCCAGAGGATGTCTTTCGGAACCTGACGGGCCTGCAAAACCTGGACCTCTCGGAGAACCAGCTCACATCGCTGCCGGGAACTATCTTCCAAGATCTCACAAATATTGAAATCGTCCACCTGCAGAATAACAACCTGAGCTCTCTGGAGGCCATGCTGTTTGAGGACCAGGCCTTCTTGGAGCAGCTGTACCTCTCAGAGAACAACCTCCAGACCCTTCCTCAGGGCTTCTTTGACGCGTTCTTACACGAGAACGTGATGAGACTGCGCAGGAACCCCTGGAGCTGCGACTGCCACATGCTATATCTGTATGACTATGTGTCGGAGCACGGTCACTTGGTGGAGGACCTGAGTAATGTGTATTGTAAAGGCCCTGAGCCTTTGAGAGGACAGGGTCTGGTCTCCTTAGAGAGGGACCAGCTGGTGTGTCCAGGAAATTTATCTTCTATAGACAAAGCCACCCCCTTCCAAGGCTTGGAAGAGAAACCAAACCCTAGCAAGTGTACTGTCCAGTTCATCAACGACAACATGACTATCAAGTGCAAAGTGACTAAATGTTCCCCATTGAGACTTATGGTGCATTTCAAAGAAGGGGACGGCACCACGACTGAGTACATTATGAAAAAGGACTGGGCAGAATCTTCACAGTGTAGCAATGGGACTATAACTCTCACTGTGTGAATGGTGTTCATCAGCACATGGGCTGAAGCTTTGTAATAACTTCTCTATGCAGATTGGATTTTTTTTATCCATCTACGTACATCAAACACACAATATTTTATATACCAACATACTGTATATGAGATGAGAGTGAATTCCACCTGAATTTCATTTAATTTTGAAGGTATTGGCTTTGAATAATTTATAATATGATGTCTTGCAGACACAAGCAGTATTGGTATGGGCTTAAACAAATCTCTCCTACTGCCAATGTCAATATTGTACAGACTTAACTCAACTCAAAACTGATAACCAGGCTGACGGTGTTTCCCACTCATAGCTGAGAGATAAGAGAGGTGGATGAACTATCCCTTGCGAGGTTCAAAGTTCATCCCTAATGTTCTAGAGACTATGTAATGAACATAGTACCATCCACTCAATCATATACTAACAGACATATCTACTGCAATGTATGCTCTTGCCAGCAGATGACTCTATTCCTCCATTGACTCGTGCTTTCGGCACCTCTGTCACTTGTAGATTCTCAAACATCAACACACATGTTTAGATGTAGTAGATGGTAACTCTGTTGATATGGAACAACAAATTCACATATAGCTTTCAACCACCCCAGCAATGAACTTTGTTGTTTTGTGTAGTTGATTAGTCTTAATTCATTAAACTGACAATCTGTATATGGCTAATTGAACATCTATAAAACTATCTGTCCTGTGGAAGACAATATAATTAATGTGGTAACCTTGTTTCTCTCCATTTTAAAGTAATCAATGCAGTTAACATATGGATATGATTTAAAAAAAAATCTAAGCAGTAATCCATTTGGAAATATATTTGAATAACTTTTGAATAATAATAATTTGTATTATGATTTATTAGAAATAATTTAAATAAGAAAGACCCTGCAAAAGATCAAACATGTTATATCAAACATGTTATCAGAGAAGACAAAATTCTGGAACACAAATCCAACAAACACAAGCATGGGTGTAGGTGTATACTACATCTCCCCTCACGGAGATCCATTTAAGAGCTTCTCTCACTCTTTTATTCTGGGGTTTAAAAGTTGATCGAGACAAACAAGTCGTCCACAGAGACCTGTCTTCACACCCCTCTGCCCCTGGACACAGGAGAAGATGATAGTACCAGGGAGAGAAAAGAGAGAGATGAGGAAGGAGGGGGTTAGGGGGAAAGGGATGAGTGGGGCCCACAGATGGCAACACCTTGAATAAAGCACTCTAACCCCAGGGTTTATAAGGGTCAGGGGTCATCGGGTCAATTGTGTCCTTGGTCTGAGCTGACATCACAATTCAAATGACAAAGTAGCAGCGTCCAAAGTTGCCAGGGATGGCATGAAACAGAGTAATCCTCTCTTGACCAAAACTAAGAGGTAAACATGAATTGTGGGGAAATATTTGTCCCGATACACATATCTAATGATCACCAAATGAGCACAATATAAGTACTGGGGTGTTCACTCAAATATCACTTATCCTATAACCAGGGCCGGCCCGAGCCTTTTAAGGGCCCTAAGCGAGATTTGGTAGGGGAGCCCCCCCAACTAGCAGTAAAACATTTTAACGGTCCCCCTCTTGATAGCGGAGAGAAAAATGTAAGTTTGAAAGTTAATTTCCTGCAATTCTACACATTTTCTCATGGGGCGTAGTTACACATTTTGCAATGACTTATGCCACGTTAATACAGTATGATATCTGAGTGAGAATTACTAACAAAATCATTGAGGGCCCCCTAGAGGTAAGGGTATGTGTCCTGCTTACCGGTTTGTATTTGGCAATGATAACTGTAAGTTTAGATAGCTGGCTAGACTAACTACCAACTACTGCTGAAGCACAGCCGAATTTAGAAATTGCGCTTGGTGTACTACTATTCTTACTCTCAATAGAAGTTCCCAAAACTGGGGCCCTAAGCAACCGCTTTTGTCGCTTATGCCTGGGGCCAGCTGCCTATAGCTTTGGTGCACAACAAGTCTATTCAGCCATTAAAACAAAGCTGGACACTAACCCAAAAATACAAATTGAA
Source organism: Oncorhynchus mykiss (assembly GCF_013265735.2). Classification (NCBI taxonomy): domain Eukaryota; kingdom Metazoa; phylum Chordata; class Actinopteri; order Salmoniformes; family Salmonidae; genus Oncorhynchus; species Oncorhynchus mykiss. The sequence continues at coordinate 31,950,844 of NC_048592.1, read as the reverse complement.
TTTGAGGTTTAGCATTTTGTTGATTGAACTCAAATCTACAATTCATTTAAAACTTGTCTTTTCAGGGGCCTCCTGGGTGGCGCAGTGGTTAAGGGCGCTGTACTGCAGCGCCAGCTGTGCCATCAGAGTCCCTGGGTTCGCGCCCAGGCTCTGTCGTAACTGGCCGCGACCGGGAGGTCTGTGGGGCGACGCACAATAGCATCGCCCGGGTTAGGGAGGGCTTGGTCGGTAGGTGTGTGTCCTTGTGCACCAGCAACTCCTGTGGCGGGCTGGGCTTGGTTGGGTTGTGTATCAGAGGACGCATGACTTTCAACCTTCGTCTCTCCCGAGCCCGTACGAGAGTTGTAGCGATGAGACAAGATAGTAGCTACTACAACAATTGGATACCACGAAATTGGGGAGAAAAAGGGGTCAAATTCAATAAAAATAAATAATAACTTGTCTTTTCAATCAATCAGCTAGTATGGAATGCAGAGCAGCGTTGCACCGGTATGAAGTTTGTCCCTTTATTTACATTTAAAGTTTACAGTTATAGGTAAAATACTAACATCAACATAAATCAATCAGACTGTAAATTAGCTTGACTACAACCATACGGCTAACAACCATACGGCCAATCACCAGCTGTAATGACTGAGGAGAGGTCAAGTAGCCAGACTCCTTTCTAGAGTTATCATCACCATCAAATCAGTCATTAAGATCCATTAGACCATCACTGACAGTTACCAGATTAGCAGGGGAATAGAAGTGATGGAATGGCACATTTACAGCAGTGGGGAGGGAGTTGAGATGCTGTGCTGCTGTGCTGCGATGCTGGTTGAAAACCACCTTTTAACCCCCAGTCCTTCACTTATAGGCTAGCTGGGCACCATACTTCACACAGCACCTCTTCAGCTGGGAGGGTGGGGATTGTATGGAAGGGAAGCGGGATCTCAAAGTGGGGGCATTATCTTCCAGGACAAACAATGTCCAGATGACACAAATGTGCTGAGAAGTTTCCCACAGAGTTTAGGACAGCCAAGGAGAGGAGAGTGGCTGAGAGGGAAGACCAGAGTTCAGGGGACAAAGGGGAGAGGTCGTCTGAGATCTACAACCTGAGGAAAGGGTTTTGGTTATGGCCGTCATTTGTGGTCAGAGGCTTTGAGGCAATACACAACTGGGGCAGTTATATCCTCTGGGGCAGTTGTAGACTCTGGGGCAGTTGTAGACTCCGGTGCAGTTATATCCTCTGGGGCAGTTGTAGACTCTGGGGCAGTTGTAGACTCCGGTGCAGTTGTAGCCTCTGGGGCAGTTGTAGACTCTGGGGCAGTTATATCCTCTGGGGCAGTTGTAGACTCTGGGGCAGTTGTAGACTCCGGTGCAGTTGTAGCCTCTGGGGCAGTTGTAGACTCTGGGGCAGTTATATCCTCTGGGGCAGTTGTAGACTCTGGGGCAGTTGTAGACTCCGGTGCAGTTATATCCTCTGGGGCAGTTGTAGACTCTGGGGCAGTTGTAGACTCTGGGGCAGTTGTAGACTCTGGGGCAGTTGTAGACTCTGGGGCAGTTGTAGACTCTGGGGCAGTTGTAGACTCCGGTGCAGTTATATCCTCTGGGGCAGTTGTAGACTCTGGGGCAGTTGTAGACTCTGGGGCAGTTGTAGCCTCTGGGGCAGTTGTAGACTCTGGGGCAGTTGTAGACTCTGGGGCAGTTGTAGACTCTGGGGCAGTTGTAGACTCTGGGGCAGTTGTAGACTCCGGTGCAGTTATATCCTCTGGGGCAGTTGTAGACTCTGGGGCAGTTGTAGACTCTGGGGCAGTTGTAGCCTCTGGGGCAGTTGTAGACTCTGGGGCAGTTGTAGACTCTGGGGCAGTTGTAGACTCTGGGGCAGTTGTAGACTCCGGTGCAGTTGTAGACTCTGGGGCAGTTGTAGACTCTGGGGCAGTTGTAGACTCCGGTGCAGTTGTAGACTCTGGGGCAGTTGTTGCCTCTGGGGCAGTTGTAGACTCCGGTGCAGTTGTAGACTCTGGGGCAGTTGTAGACTCTGGGGCAGTTATATCCTCTGGGGCAGTTGTAGACTCTGGGGCAGTTGTAGACTCCGGTGCAGTTGTAGCCTCTGGGGCAGTTGTAGACTCTGGGGCAGTTGTAGACTCTGGGGCAGTTGTTGCCTCTGGGGCAGTTGTAGACTCTGGGGCAGTTGTAGACTCCGGTGCAGTTGTAGCCTCTGGGGCAGTTGTAGACTCTGGGGCAGTTGTAGACTCTGGGGCAGTTGTAGACTCCGGTGCAGTTGTAGCCTCTGGGGCAGTTGTAGACTCTGGGGAAGTTGTAGACTCTGGGGCAGTTGTTGCCTCTGGGGCAGTTGTAGACTCTGGGGCAGTTGTAGACTCTGGGGCAGTTGTAGACTCCGGTGCAGTTGTAGACTCTGGGGCAGTTGTAGACTCTGGGGCAGTTGTAGACTCCGGTGCAGTTGTAGACTCTGGGGCAGTTGTAGACTCTGGGGCAGTTGTAGACTCCGGTGCAGTTGTAGACTCTGGGGCAGTTGTAGACTCTGGGGCAGTTGTAGACTCCGGTGCAGTTGTAGACTCTGGGGCAGTTGTAGACTCTGGGGCAGTTGTAGACTCTGGGGCAGTTGTAGACTCCGGTGCAGTTGTAGCCTCTGGGGCAGTTGTAGACTCTGGGGCAGTTGTAGACTCTGGGGCAGTTGTAGACTCCGGTGCAGTTGTAGACTCTGGGGCAGTTGTAGACTCTGGGGCAGTTGTAGACTCCGGTGCAGTGTCTGGGGCTGTTGTAGACTCTGGGGCAGTTGTAGACTCTGGGGCAGTTGTAGACTCTGGGGCAGTTGTAGACTCTGGGGCAGTTGTTGCCTCTGGGGCAGTTGTAGACTCTGGGGCAGTTGTAGACTCTGGGGCAGTTGTTGCCTCTGGGGCAGTTGTAGCCTCTGGGGCAGTTGTAGACTCTGGGGCAGTTGTAGCCTCTGGGGCAGTTGTAGACTCTGGGGCAGTTGTAGACTCTGGGGCAGTTGTAGACTCCGGTGCAGTTGTAGCCTCTGGGGCAGTTGTAGACTCTGGGGCAGTTGTAGACTGGGGCAGTTATAGCCTCTGTGGCAGTTATAGCCTTTGTTGTGAGAGTGTAATTTTAACAGGTTCAAGTCAGGACATCATAGAGATAAGACCCAATTTTATCAACAAGGTCATATATCAATTCACTCGTATAAAAGACAATAGGTCTACATTACAGGCTAAAACAATTTTGCAAGGCAGTAATGTTTTATATCTACAATGTTTACCCTCATCATCTCACTTACAAAGTCAGTTGTCGACCGATTCTGTCAATGGCGGATTGAGAGCCAGCACTGTGGATTCAGTGCCATTTTAAACATTTAGGTTATTTAGCAGATGCTCTTCTTAAGTGCCTTGCTCAAGGGCACATATACAGTGCCTTGCGAAAGTATTCGGCCCCCTTGAACTTTGCGACCTTTTGCCACATTTCAGGCTTCAAACATAAAGATATAAAACTGTATTTTTTTGTGAAGAATCAACAACAAGTGGGACACAATCATGAAGTGGAACGACATTTATTGGATATTTCAAACTTTTTTAACAAATCCAAAAACTGAAAAATTGGGCGTGCAAAATTATTCAGCCCCTTTACTTTCAGTGCAGCAAACTCTCTCCAGAAGTTCAGTGAGGATCTCTGAATGATCCAATGTTGACCTAAATGACTAATGATGATAAATACAATCCACCTGTGTGTAATCAAGTCTCCGTATAAATGCACCTGCACTGTGATAGTCTCAGAGGTCCGTTAAAAGCGCAGAGAGCATCATGAAGAACAAGGAACACACCAGGCAGGTCCGAGATACTGTTGTGAAGAAGTTTAAAGCCGGATTTGGATACAAAAATATTTCCCAAGCTTTAAACATCCCAAGGAGCACTGTGCAAGCGATAATATTGAAATGGAAGGAGTATGTGGTCTGCCACTGCAAATCTACCAAGATCTGGCCGTCCCTCTAAACTTTCAGCTCATACAAGGAGAAGACTGATCAGAGATGCAGCCAAGAGGCCCATGATCACTCTGGATGAACTGCAGAGATCTACAGCTCTGTCCATAGGACAACAATCAGTCGTATATTGCACAAATCTGACCTTTATGGAAGAGTGGCAAGAAGAAAGCCATTTCTTAAAGATATCCATAAAAAGTGTTGTTTAAAGTTTGCCACAAGCCACCTGGGAGACACCAAACCAGTGGAAGAAGGTGCTCTGGTCAGATGAAACCAAAATTGAACTTTTTGGCAACAATGCAAAACGTTCTGTTTGGCGTAAAAGCAACACAGCTGAACACACCATCCCCACTGTCAAACATGGTGGTGGCAGCATCATGGTTTGGGCCTGCTTTTCTTCAGCAGGGACAGGGAAGATGGTTAAAACTGATGGGAAGATGGATGGAGCCAAATACAGGACCATTCTGGAAGAAAACCTGATGGAGTCTGCAAAAGACCTGAGACTGGGATGGAGATTTGTCTTCCAACAAGACAATGATCCAAAACATAAAGCAAATTTACAATGGAATGGTTCAAAAATAAACATATCCAGGTGTTAGAATGGCCAAGTCAAAGTCCAGACCTGAATCCAATCGAGAATCTGTGGAAAGAACTGAAAACTGCTGTTCACAAATGCTCTCCATCCATCCTCACTGAGCTCGAGCTGTTTTGCAAGGAGGAATGGGAAAAATGTCAGTCTCTCGATGTGCAAAACTGATAGAGACATACCCCAAGCGACTTACAGCTGTAATCGCAGCAAAAGGTGGCGCTACAAAGTATTAACTTAAGGGGGCTGAATAATTTTGCACGCCCAATTTTTCAGTTTTTGATTTGTTAAAACAGTTTGAAATATCCAATAAATGTCGTTCCACTTCATGATTGTGTCCCACAAAAAATTACATTTTTATATCTTTATGTTTGAAGCCTGAAATGTGGCAAAAGGTCGCAAAGTTCAAGGGGGCCGAATACTTTCGCAAGGCACTGTACCTATTTTTCACCTAGTCAGCTCAGGAATTCAAACCAGAAACCTTTCGATTACTGGCCCAATGCTCTTAACCACTAGGCTACCTGCCGCATTCTACCACAGGTCTCTCCCTCATACTCATGCACCATGATACAATGATGAGCCCCATCCCCCTAAACACAAACAGGCCTGTTTACCTTTCATTCATGGAGGTTAATATTACTCCCACTTTATGCATCCAAACGCCCAAGGCATGAGACAATGAGTGTCGCTGACCAAATTAGGAACATGCTGACCTGATGCCGATGTTAAGTGGACGAGGAGAGCAGACCCAAATGGTAATCTCTTCTAGCTGCACCGCTCTTCACCCAGTCTCCTCTGTGGGAGGATAACAAGAGAATTTAAGCTTCTTATTATCAAATTATGAGGAAGAATGAATCTGCAGCCCTGGACAGAGGGACCTGAGGGACCTGCTCTGATAATGGAGATCCTGGTTTTGTTTGTGACACTTGGGACACTCCAGATGGAGTGTTTGTTATTATGCATGCAACCCATGCTTTGTTGTATCTCAATGGAGATTCCCCATTTCAATATTTTTCTTGTTGTTTTCAATTATACACTGAGCAAAAGTATAAACACAACATGTAAAGTGGGTCCCATGTTTCATGAGCTGAAATAAAATATCCCATAAAATGTCTCTCAAATTGTGTGCACAATGTGTTTACATACCTGTTAGCGAGGATATTTCCCTTGCCAAAATAATCCATCCACTTTACAGGTGTGGCATATCAAGAAGCTGATTAAACAGTATGATCATTACACAGCTGCACCTTGTGCTGGGGACAATAAAAGGCCACTCTAAAATGTGCAGTTTTGTCACACAACACAATGCCAAAGATTTGAGGAAGTGTGCAATGGGCATGCTGACTGCAGGACTGTTAACCAGAGCTGTTACCAGAGAATTGAATGTTCTTTTCTCTACCAAAAGCCGCCTCCAATATAATTTTAGAGAATTTGGCAGAACATCCAACCTCAGCCCAGGACCTCCACATCCAGCTTCTTCACCTGCGGGATCGTCTGAGACCAGCCACCCAGACAGCTGATGAAACTGTGGGTTTGCACAACCAAAGAATTTCTGCACAAACTGTCAGAAACCGGAAGCTCATCTGCACGTTGTCCTCACCAGGGTCTTAACCTGACTCCAGTTCGGCGTTTTAACCGACTTAAGTGGGCAAAGCCTCACCTTCGATGGCCACCAGCACACTGGAGAGGTGTGTTCTTCACAGGTTTCAACTGTGCAACGCAGATGGCACAGTGTGAGTGTAACCGATGTGAAATGGCTAGCTAGTTAGCAGTGGTGCGCGCTAATAGCGTTTCAATCGGTGACGTCACTTGCTCTTAGACCTTGAAGTAGTGATTCCCCTTGCTCTGCAAGGGCCGCGGCTTTTGTGGAGCGATGGGTAACGATGCTTCATGGGTGTTAGTTGTTGATGTGTGCAGAGGGTCCCTGGTTCGAGCCCGGTGAGTGGACGGACTAAAGTTATACTGTTACATGAGCAACCGGTTTGCTGATGTCAACAGTTTGAACAGAATGCCCCATGGTGGGGGATGGGGTTACGGTATGGACAGGCATAAGCTACGGACAACGGACGCAATTGCATTTTATTGATGGCAATTTGAATGCACAGACATACCGTGACGAGATCCCGAGGCCCATTGTCGGGCCATTTATCCGCCGACATCATCACATGTTTCAGTATGATAGTGCACAGTCCATGTTGCAAGGATCTGTACACAATTCCTGGAAGCTGAAAATGTCTCAGTTCTTCCATGGCCTGCCTACTCACCAGACATGTCACCACCCATTGAGCGTGTTTGGGATGCTCTGGATTGGCGCGTATGACAGCGTGTTCCAGTACCCGCCAGTACCTAGTAACTTTGCACAGCCATTGAAAAGGAGTGGGACAACATTCCACAGCCTTATAACTTCTATGCGAAGGAGATGTGTCGAGGTGCATGAGGCAAATGGGGGTCACACCAGATACTGACTGGTGTTCTGATTCACGCCCCTACATTTTGTTTATTAAGGTTTCTGTGACCAATAGATACATAGCTGTATTCCCAGTCATGTGAAATACATAGATTAGGGACTAATTCATTTACTTCAATTGACCAATTTCTTTATATGAACTGTAACTCAGTAAAATCGTTGAAATTGTTTGCATGTTGTGTTTTATATTGTTATTCAGTGTATTTTGCAGATAGCCAAGTCAATGGGGATGCCAATGAAGAGTTGTGGAGAAAGAGTTGTAGAGGCTCCAATACAATATTGGAAAGATAATCTCTCCTTTTTAAAACAACAACGTATCTATCATGCTGCAAATAATTATTAGACAAAATCATGGTGGTACTCCTTAAATTTAGAATCCTTAGTTGCTACATCCACATTTTGGACTTATAAATGATATACACCCATTGATTCTTGAAGAATATAACTTCTAAATAATATATCATGAGCTTAGTTCAAGAGTCGTACCCCATCAGAACCCAAAATATAAACTTGTTTTATGCCAATGTTTGTAAGCAATGTAAACGCTATAAAGCCTAAAAACATGGTTAAAACTACACATTTGATATCATGGATGGTCAGTCCTTGCATCCATAACGCTGTCTATGAACTTGAAAGTGGTTACATTTCTCCAGAACCATCCCTCATCTTTTTACTGAAACAGAGGCTGGAGAGCTGTAAGGATTCCAGCATTAAAAGACTACGAAGTCTGTGGAGGAGTGAACTACATGTTGGTGTTTTCTGAATAGGAATATCCACAGCCTGGTCCCAGACCTGTTTGTGCTGTTTTGCCAACTCCTATGGTCATTGTCGTGCTAACACCATATGAGTTGGACACAAACAACACAAACAGATCTGGGACATAGGCTATAATTACCATGCTTCAGGTGAGGATCCAACAAACAGATACAAAATCATATGATTATATTTTCAGAGAATGATAACATGATCAGAAAGTCCTGCTTCTAGTCAGGATGCCTTTTGGACCACAATAAGCCAGGATGCAACAGGCCTGCAATATTTTGGGCCAGTCATTCATAAGTCCACATAAACACCCTTAAAACCCCCTCTAAACCACACCTTGGGTCAGGGATACATACACACCCCTAAAAACCCCTCTAAACCACACCTTGGGTCAGGGATACATACACACCCCTAAAAACCCCTCTAAACCACACCTTGGGTCAGGAATACATACACACCGCTAAAATCCCCTCTAAACCACACCTTGGGTCAGGGATACATACACACCCCTAAAAACCCCTCTAAACCACACCTTGGGTCAGGAATACATACACACCGCTAAAAACCCCTCTAAACCACACCTTGGGTCAGGAATACATACACACTGCTAAAATCCCCTCTAAACCACACCTTGGGTCAGAGATACATACACACCGCTAAAAACCCCTCTAAACCACACCTTGGGTCAGGAATACATACACACCGCTAAAATCCCCTCTAAACCACACCTTGGGTCAGAGATACATACACACTGCTAAAACCCCCTCTAAAACACACCTTGGGTCAGAGATACATACACACTGCTAAAACCCCCTCTAAAACACACCTTGGGTCAGAAATACATACACACCGCTAAAAACCCCTCTAAAACACACCTTGGGTCAGAGATACATACACACTGCTAAAACCCCCTCTAAAACACACCTTGGGTCAGAGATACATACACACTGCTAAAACCCCCTCTAAACCACACCTTGGGTCAGGAATACATACACACTGCTAAAACCCCCTCTAAAACACACCTTGGGTCAGGAATACATACACACTGCTAAAACCCCCTCTAAAACACACCTTGGGTCAGAGATACATACACACTGCTAAAACCCCCTCTAAACCACACCTTGGGTCAGAGATACATACACACTGCTAAAACCCCCTCTAAAACACACCTTGGGTCAGAGATACATACACACTGCTAAAACCCCCTCTAAACCACACCTTGGGTCAGGAATACATACACACTGCTAAAACCCCCTCTAAACCACACCTTGGGTCAGGAATACATACACACTGCTAAAACCCCCTCTAAAACACACCTTGGGTCAGAGATACATACACACTGCTAAAACCCCCTCTAAACCACACCTTGGGTCAGAGATACATACACACTGCTAAAACCCCCTCTAAAACACACCTTGGGTCAGAGATACATACACACTGCTAAAACCCCCTCTAAAACACACCTTGGGTCAGGAATACATACACACCGCTAAAATCCCCTCTAAACACACCTTGGGTCAGAGATACATACACACCGCTAAAAACCCCTCTAAACCACACCTTGGGTCAGGAATACATACACACTGCTAAAATCCCCATACAACTTTTGCAAGCCTTCTCAATGGTCACCCTCAGATGCCTCGCACGTGGTCCTTCAGTCTCCTGTCTGCCTGCCCCGTCAGAAAGACCGACAGCCTAAAAGGCCACGGTTGTAACTGAACCATCCTGAGTTATGGGGCTGTCTTACTTTGAAGGGACACCTGCCGTGAAAGTGTATCTTTATGGCACTGGCCATAACCCCAAATGGGCAGAGAGCCAAACGTAATAAGAACAGGAGTAGAAAGGAGCCCTCAAATGAGACCGGCAGACACCAAAGCCAACATCTTTGAAGGTCTGGTAGCTAGTGATGAAGTGCAGTAGTCATATCCTTGATTTGAGACATGTGACATCATTCCACAGCAATGGTCGTCTCTACAGCGAAAAACTCAACCATTGAGATGTCAGATTGTCATGTTGCCACTTGACAACATTGTTTTAAAAGCTAAGTAAAGACAGCATGGGACCTTCAAAAAGTGTCTCAGAGTAGGAGTGCTGATCTAGGATCTGTGTTTGCCTTTTGGATAATAATGAACAACATTATATGGACACTAACAGTCACCGATGCATTATGCATGTACAGCTAGAGAAATCTAGGCATTCATACCCAAGCATGAAAGGGTTTGCTGGCCTGTTATGGTACACATTCATGTATCTGCACAACCTTCATGTCCAAGTATGTAAGTCCTTGAGAATAATTATCTTGTTTTCAATAACAAGCTCATAACTCAAAGACAAGAGAATAGGATGTGTTGACGAGGGGCCATTCTCTAGTTCACAAGTATCTGAATTCATTCACCACTGATGTCAAGTGCATAATCTATGCATTTGTTTAGCGTCACCATTGCATGTGAACTATTTGCCCATAGAGTTCACCCTTGGAAACATTGTTACAGCCCCCAAGAAAAATACAGGCCAATTCACCATAGAGGCAGTCACAGCGGAGGTTTCCGATACATGTCAGGAAGATCAGTTTCCCATAGCAGGGTTCCTGTCACCATGTCACTGTCTTTGTGACCAACAACTCATCCATCACAGATTACACTGAGGGGCCAGGCCAAGCTAACTTAAAGCTTGTCATACTCCCTTTTAGAAGGTATGGGAAAAACGAGCATCAAACCCAGGGGGCGAGATGGAAGGCCTGGAATAGAAGAAAAGAGGCAGGAAGGAGGGGAAAGGAGAAGAATGAGACTGGTTGGGCCCATGTCTTAGCTAGCACTGGTAAACAGTGTTGATATTTCTCTGAGTAGAGTGACCCTCAGCTGTTGTTAAATCTCGGGCCGGCCTCCACCCAACACCAGTCCAAATGCATCCATTATACTTCAGGTGGTCCACAGGAAGGAGTTGAGAGAGGAGCTGGCGATTGGCTAGAAGAAACTCAAACCTGAGCAGAGACTCAGTAGTAGCCCTCTTGTCTCTGAAGAGAGTAGCCTGGCCTTAGAGGAGTCTTGGGACCTATTCAACAATGAGCCTCTAGTCCCAGCTTGGTGAAAGTGACAGCATGGTCCTCCCCCCTGTGGACCATTAAACCTCTTCCTGGATAAACAAGAGCAGGGTCCTTTATGAAGAGTGAGAGGGCCACACAGAGAGGAGCCATTGAGCCATTGAGGGGCCTGCCTTTGTTTTTGTGTTGTGGGGCCCTTTCTCAAAGGCCAGTTCTGATCAGGGAGGCTCTATTTGGCTTTTAGGGCTCTTACACATTGCCAGGATGGTACGTTTTGGTCAAACAGAGATGTACTGTAAACTTAATTAACTGCATTATGAGCAGGAGTGGGTTTGACTGACATTATTTGGGAAGAGAGAGGGATTTTGCTGTGTTTCCAAGTTGAAAATATGTTGAGTTAGAAAGTTATTTGATAATGAAAATACATTTTATGATGGAACATAATTATGTTACTGAGTTGAAAAAAGCAAATCTATTTAACCCAAAGGTGTTCAGCCATTTTCTAGGGGTGATATCTTAAAAGTGTGACAAAAATGCCAAATTGCCCTGTATCACTTCAAATTATTTTCAGACAAGTTTGTAATGCAGACTAATGTCTGCACTCTTACAATAAGACCATGGAGGTAAATTGCAGATTTTTTATCTTTTTTTTTATAGATCAATTCAATCACAAACACTCAGATTATTGCTCTCTCATTTTCCACCAGCTCTACCTTCTTCATGTTGTCAAAATGGTGTCCTATAGTGACAGAGGGACTAGAATATTTCAGACTGCATGTTGTATTGGAGCTGTCCAGTCCAAGCCTGGTCCCAGATGTGTTTGTGCTTTTCTTGCCAACTCATATGGTCATTGTCATGCCAAACAGAGTTGCAAGGCAACACAAACAGATCTGGTTCTAGGCTAGTCCAGTCCTGTGAGGCAGAGTGACAGGCACCTGTGACCCCTGGTCAAGCTCTCCTTATGGCCCTCTGTGGGAGTATTCAACCCTGGACACACACTGGTCACACACTGTGCTTGTCACTCCATTAGCTGGGTGCCAGACCGTTAAATAGACAGCAGCGCTATTACCCGCCTGTCGCTAAGATAAGCCGCCAACATCCCATGTGCAAACATGCACTTCCTGTGTGTAAATCAAATAGGGATTCAGGTCACTTTGAATAATTTAGCTATTAGTCTGAATTGCCTCCATCCAGTTACATTCAAAATGCATTGTGATTTTTGGGTGTATCCCTTTAATCTTAATGACAAGCTTGACTCACAAGCGGAGCATTGCCACACCTTGGGGAGCAAAACGCAAGTTACCTTGTTTCTGCATCATTTCTTACCACTAGATCTGTCCCCTCTGGTAACCTCTACCCGGAGCAACAGCATGCATGGAGGGGGTCACCATAAAGTCATTGCGTGGTCACATGTATATAGTCATTGGCTATTGGTAACAAGCTAGGAACATTTTGTCTGGCCCTCCCAACTCTCTCCCTACCCTCCCTCCAGAACCTCTCTCTCCACCCTCCCTTCCTCTGGAACCTTCCCTCCCCATGTTCAGCTCCTGTCTGTATGTCAAGACTTCCTCTGTGGCAGCCAGCCCTGCTCATGTCCGACAGACTCTCCACCTCCCCCACCCCTATCCTGGCTGTTGCCTGCTGGGCTGAGAGTCATTCTCACGACCTCTCAGGTTCCTCACCTCATCTAGGAGTTATTTATTTCCAGCCGGGGGAGAGAAAAAAAGAAGTAGAAGACAGATGAGGCTAACAGGGATGAGATGGGAAGATAACACTAGAGTCAGAGCACTAGAACATGACCATGGGTTGGTGTACGTCGACAGTGCCGGCTTGAATCTTAATTCATAGAACTCCTGCATGCCCCTTCACCGATCAATGTTAGCTCAGAGGTGAGGTTGGATGAGAAGGAAGATGTCAACATTTGGAAGTATTTGAGTTCGCTCGGCAGAAAGAGCCGTTCTGTGTTCGGTGCCATAGTCCAAGATCCGATAATTCTGTGTTTCATTTATTTCTGTGGTTAGATCAGCCTTAATAGGGTATTCAATCACAGTACACCCACATGACAAAATACTACTATACTATGGTTAAATACTATTGTATTGATTGTGTTGTTTTTTGTGGACTTTACTGTGGTATTCACTATAGTGTTTTTGCAGACTAAAATCCCCCCAAAACACTACAGTGAATACTTTGCAGACATTACTATAGTATACTGTAGCATTTACTGTAGTGTTGCAGACATGACTATAGTATACTGTAGTATTTACTGTAGTGTTGCGGACATGACTATAGTATACTGTAGTATTTACTGTAGTGTTGCAGACGTGACTATAGTATACTGTAGTATTTACTGTAGTGTTGCGGACATGACTATAGTATACTGTAGTATTTACTGTAGTGTTGCGGACATGACTATAGTATACTGTAGTATTTACTGTAGTGTTGCGGACATGACTATAGTATACTGTAGTATTTACTGTAGTGTTGCGGACATGACTATAGTATACTGTAGTATTTACTGTAGTGTTGCGGACATGACTATAGTATACTGTAGTATTTACTGTAGTGTTGCGGACATCACTATGGTATACTGTAGTATTTACTGTTGTTTTTTTGCAGACATTACTGTTGTATTTACTATAGTCAATGTTTTAAAATTATCTTTGACATAGCAGTGGGGGCTTTGTCCTCAACAAAATACTCAAATAGCACATTTTCCATAACCTGTAAGTAGGTAGGTAGGTAGTTAGGTAGGTAGGTAGGCAGGTAGGTAGGTAGGTAGGTAGGCAGGTAGGTAGGTAGGTAGGTAGGTAGGTAGGTAGGTAGGTAGGTAGGTAGGTAGGTAGGCAGGTAGGTAGGTAGGTAGGTAGGTAGGCAGCTAGGTAGGTAGGCAGGTAGGTAGGTAGGCAGGCAGGTAGGTAGGTAGGCAGCTAGGTAGGTAGGTAGGTAGGTAGGTAGGTAGGTAGGTAGGTAGGTAGGTAGGTAGGTAGGTAGGTAGGTAGGTAGGCAGGCAGGCAGGCAGGCAGGCAGCTAGGTAGGTAGGAATGGATGGTTCAGAGCTTCTGCTCTTTTCTGTAACCTATAGGGAACACAATATGTGATCTATACCTGTCATGTAGGTTTCTCACTTATGAGCTGAACAAATTGGGATATTTGGGAGGGGAATGGGCAGGGTATATGCAAATGAAATACTGTAGTATATATTATAGAAATGACTGTAGTGTTTTTATGGACTGTAGTGTTTTTGCAGATATTACTGTAGTATTTACTGTAGTGGTGTTGCGGTCTGGAGTATATTGTTGTATTTACTTTAGTATTCTCAGTATACTATATATACACTACCGTTCAAAAGTTTGGGGTCACTTAGAAATGTCTTGTTTTTGAAAGAAAAATACATTTTTGTCCATAACAATAATGTAAAATTGACCAGAAATACAGTGTAGGCATTGTTAATGTTGTAAATGACTATTATAGCTGGAAACTGGAGATTTTTTAATGGAATATCTACATAGGCGTACAGAGGCCCATGATCGGCAACCATCACTCCTGTGTTCCAATGGCACGTTGTGTTAGCTAATCCAAATGTATCATTTTAAAAGGCTAATTGATCATTAGAACACCATTTTGCTATTCCATGCTAGAAATTGCCAAGAAAATAAAGATCCCGTACAACACTGTGTACTACTCCCTTCACAGAACAGCGCAAACTGGTCTAACCAGAATAGAAAGAGGAGTGGGAGGCCCCGGTGCACAACTGAGCAAGAGGACAAGTACATTAGAGGGTCTAGTTTGAGAAACAGATGCCTCACAAGTCCTCAACTGGCAGCTTCATTAAATAGTACCCGCAAAACGCCAGTCTCAACGTCAACAGTGAAGAGGCGACTCCGGGATGCTGGCCTTCTAGGCAGAGTTCCTCTGTCCAGTGTCTGTGTTCTTTTGCCCATCTTAATCTTTTATTTTTATTGGCCAGTCTGGGATATGTCTTTTTCTTTGAACAGTAGTGTATATATATTCTATAGTAAGTACAACACATGATCAAGATATATTACTGTGTAGTATAGTACTCTACAATATACTGCAGTTTACAATATAATTCTAAGTACTGTAGTATTCTATAGTAAACTGTAGTAGATGTTCATGTGGGTATCATTAGGTCAAGGATAGACAATTATTTTAAATGTAGTTAAGAAGTCACAATTTTCAGGTGTTAAACATTGCAATTTCATTTGAAGAATTTATTGATTTCCTGAAGGAAGGCATTTGAGGGCATTTGAATAATAATTTGAATAAAACATGATCATGACATCACTGAAAATATATCTCATGGAAAAGTGTATTCTCCATCAAAGAACAACAACATGTGAGTAAGCATCACTCTTGACTATTGCTTTGAACAGCCTATACAAAAATATACAAATACTCATATATCAGAAAAATGTGTTATGGTGCATAAAAGTCCTTCAGTCTAATGACCCTACCATGGTCTCCACACGGAGTCTGCAGTGATGGGAGGTGCAACAGGTGACACCGCCACCGCAACTGTTGGATTGCCATGTAGGGCGTTTGGCACGCTCATTTGCGCAAGGGCCGCGCTTGGAATCAGAAAGGCGAATTGTCCATCTGTCGCTGAAACAATCTGAAGTCCGCTGTAGAATTTAGCCACTTCGGACGTGAAGTTGATTGGCGAGCCACTTTTGCAAGGCATGATTACATTCAACTGAGGCGACGCACTTGGGATTTGCACAATGGCTTGGCCAAGCGTTGGATGCGCAGGGTAGGTGAGGCTCTGGCGATGAGTTGAGTAGTTTACGGTGTTGATCTGTGACACACAACCGGCTAAGTGGCTGAGAAGTTGGGACATGACCTCCATGTTCATCCCTTCACGTGTGGACAGAAAACGGGTGACTTCACTCATGCACTCGCTGAATCCCGCTCTGTACTTGCCAAGGACTGATGAATCCGTGCTTATAGCACCTGTAAAGTGAAATAATATGATGTATTTGAGGATATATTGTTCAGAAAATCCTTTAAATGTAATTATATAATACTCAGTAGGTCTATCAATAGGTTTGATGGACTTATGCATATAGTACCTTGGGAACAGCCACAGATACAATTCAAACATGCACGTCTAGAATGAAACCTACCAGTCATTTGAAGACGCTGCATATTCCTTAGGTGCTTCACAGTCATCTCAAGGATGTCCGCCTTCTCCAGCTTCGAATGCCTGGAGTTCTAAATACACATCAATAAGAATAGTACACATGATTAATAATCTATTTGAGCTTCGTTCCAATCCATCAAATTAACATAATTATAGAAGCATATGTCGTAGACATACATTTCTATGATTATAAAAGCTTTTTTTTAAAACGTACATCTTTCTTTAGAGCGTCCAGTATGAGGGTCTTGAGCTGTCCAAGGCTTTCGTTGATTCGCGCGCGTCTTCTCTTCTCCATAATTGGTTTAGAAGACTTTAAATAAAACAAACAAATGCCATGATTATTAGACATGTAACGTAACTTATTAACAACAATTGACATATAAAAAAGGAATCGTTTTTATTTCCGTGCTTTTCTGTAGGCCTACCTTTCTGTCCCCCGAGGCAGTCCTTGGTTTATCCGGATTTCCATTTACGCTCGACAGGGTGGCTGCAACAGAAGATGGGGAAGTTTTCTCCAAAATTTCAGCCGGCATCTTCAATTTTTAATATCCCACAATCGTACAGTCAACTTCAGCAAATCATTTGTCCCACAATTGTTTAATAAAGTCCAGCCTATTGAGAAATATTCAAACACCGGTCATGTACTTTTTTTCTGACCAACGCTGTTCGTTGCAGGTGTTTATTACAACGTAGCTATTGCTGAGGCTACATCCTGCAGTTAACGACCTACCAGTACGGTGTTGATAACAAGTCAACACTGTCACTTTCACCTACGGTCATATTTATAGAGGAAGCTGCACGCGAATGGCTCGTGTGAATCGTCCCAAAGTTGAATTCTCCAACCTTCTACCAATGAGCGCGCGGGACACGTTGCCAGGGAGTCGGTTGGCTCGTGCAAGGAGGCCTTCCATTGGCTATCTGGTGTCTTGTGTGTGTGAGAAGGTGGTCCACAGCACACAATACAGATAGGTATTTGATGAAACGTATTGATTAAATATGAAGGTCTCAGTTGCCATATCTATTAGTAATAGTCAATTAAGGTGAATAGAATAAATGTATTGTCCATTTCCCCAGTTTAATTGATCCTAGAACAAAACCTTTAAATAACAATACATTTTTGTTGTACACTATTGGCAACCCTACCCTCAGAGGGTTGACACACGCACACACTCTTTGGATGTGTTTACACAGACAGCCCAATTCTGATATTTATGCCACTAATTGGTCTTTTGACCAAACAGATCAGATCTTTTTCCCAATTAGATCAGAATTGGGCTGCCTGTGTAAACACAGCCTTTCTCCCGCACACACAAGCACACTCCCCTACATACAGTGACAAGAAAAAGTATGTGAACCCTATATTTATGCATAAATTGGTCATACAATTGGATCTGATATTCATCTAAGTAGACACAGTCTGCTTAAGCTAATAACACAAACAATTATGCGTTTTCATGTCTTTATTGAACACACTGTGTAAACATTCACAGTGCAGCGTGGGAAAAATATGTGAACCCTTGGATTTAATAACTGGTTGACCCTCCTTTGACAGCAATAACCTCAACCAAACGTTTTTTTGTAGTTGCGGATCAGACCTGCAAACAGTTAAGAGGCATTTTGGACCATTCCTCTTTACAAACTGTTTCAGTTCAGCAATATTCTTGGGGAGTCTGGTGTGAACTGCTCAATCGGACTGAGGTCAGAACTCTGACTGGCCACTCCAGAAGGCATATTTTCCTCTGCTTAAGCCATTCTGTTGTTGATTTACTTCTGTGTTTTGGGTCATTATCCTGTTGCATCAACCAGCTTCTGTTGAGCTTCAATTGGCGGACAGAGCCTTACATTCTCCTGCAAAACGTATTGATAAACTTGGGAATTCATTTCTCCATTGATGATAGCAAGCTGTCCAGGCCCTGAGGCAGCAAAACAGCCAAAACCATGATGCTCCCTCCACCATACTTTACAGTTGGGATAAGGTTGATGTTGGTGTGCCTTTTTTCCCTCCACACATAATGTTATGTGTTCCTTCCAAACAACATAATTTTAGTTTCATCTGTCCACAGAATATTTTGCCACTTGCGCTGTGGAACATCCAGGTGCTCTTTTGCGAAATTCAGACATGCAGCAATGTGTCACGCCCTGGCCATAGAGAGGCTTTTATTCTCTATTTTGGTTAGGCCAGGGTGTGACTAGGGTGGGCATTCTATGTTCATTTTCTATGTTTTGTATTTATTTGTTTGGCTGGGTGTGGTTCTCAATCAGAGGCAGCTGTCTATCGTTGTCTCTGATTGAGAAAAATACTTAGGTAGCTTTTTCCCACATGGGTTTTGTGGGTAGTTGTTTTCTGTTTTTGTGTCTGCACCAGACAGAACTGTTTCGTTCGTTCTCTTTGTTGTTTTGTTAATCAGTGTTCAGTTCTATTATTAAATCATGAACACGTACCACGCTGCACCTTGGTCCTCTTCAAACAGCCGTTACACAATGTTTTTTTTTTTGGACAGCAGTTGCTTCTTCCTTGGTGTCCTCCCATGAACACCATTCTTGTTTAGTGTTTTACACATCATAGACCCGTCAACAGAGATGTTAGAAAGTTCCAGAGATTTCTGTGTCTTTAGCTGATACTAGGATTCTTCTTAACTTTATTGAGCATTCTGCGCTGTGCTCTTGCAGTCGTCTTTGCAGGATAGCCACTCCTAGGGAGAGTAGCAACAGTGCTGAACTTTCTCCATTTATAGACATTTTGTCTTACGGTGGACTGATGAACATCAAGGCTTTTGGATATATTTTTGTAACCCTTTCCAGCTTTATGCAAGTCAACAATTCTTAATCTTAGGTCTTCTGAGATCTCTTTTGTTCAAGGCAGGATTCACATCAGGCAATGCTTCTTGTGAATAGAAAACTCATTGTGTTCGTTTTTAATAGGGCAGGGCAGCTCTAACCAACATCTCCAATCTCGTCTCATTGATTGGACTCCAGGTTAGCTGATTAGTGATTAGCCTAGGGGTTCACAGACTTTTCCAACCTACACTGTGAATGTTTAAATGCTGTATTCAATATAGAATAAAAAAGAAAAATACAATAATTTGTGTGTTATTAGTTCAAGCACACCGTGTTTGTCTATTGCTGTGACTTAGATGAAGATAAGATCAAATTTTAGGACCAATTTATGGAGAAATCCAGGTAATTCCAAAAGGTTCACATACTTTTTCTTGCCACTGTATTTACTATATCACTCACTGAGGTCAGGGATTGATTTTTCAATTCTATTACATTCAATTAATTTCTCGACTGAATTGAAAACTGGGTTGAATTCAACCCTGATTTTTTTTTTTACCCTTGGTTCAAAGTAAAATAAATTCACAGAAATGCATTTACATTTTCTCTAATTGAAGAGTAACTAGTCAATATTCTTGATTAACATCCTCAGTGTTTTTAAGAAAGAAAGCCTTTTTCAGGTCATCGTGCCTTCATAGACAATCTCTCTGCAAACTACCATCACATTTATGTGACTAATAGATACCAAGTTGCACTCAATGACCTTCACGTCTCAGTTTTAACATGCAGAAGAAATTAACTATCACCCCAGAGTACAAGGTTATCAGGTTGCTCTTATTATTACCTTCTTGACAGACTTCAGGTGCCCTAACGTCTCATTTTAAAGCTCCTAAAACCTCTCAGGTCAAATGACCCCAAAAGGTCAGGTCCCACATCACAGAAGAGGGAAACAACAATACAGGTCTGAGCGCCTTCTCTATTTTTCAAAGAAACTAGTCATCTGTAACTTCAAATAATGTAAATATAAATAAAGCCCCGATACTGACCTCAAAAACACTTCATTATCTTCATTTTTGGACACATAAGGAGCCAAAAGCCAGGGGCATCCGCCATGTAATCATGTTTTTTCTGTTCATGGACACTGTTTTACACCCAATGTGTAAAATTACCAGCCCCCCCCCCCCCCCCCCCCCCCAAAAAAAAAACATGATTCAACGCTGATACGAGGATTCTCACAGGTGCCTTTCTCTGCGAGTATCTTCTAAAGACTACATGGTGTGCAGAGAATATTTAGGTGTCCAGAGGTGATGCTATTTTTTTCAATGTACACAATTCTTCTTTCTTTCACAAACAAGGGCTATGGGTTCTGGGACAACAGAGAGAGGGAGGGGAGGCGGCAACGTGTTTCCCCTTATCAGCTCCATGCTCAGTAAGCCTGCTTGTCTGGCTGGAGACGTGCCTTTATTGTGCACCGTGATCTATACCGGTGCTTTATGGCACACTCCAGATCAGTATCAGTGTGGGAAACACAGAGGAGAGAGAGGCACAGAGGCCCAGGCCGCCATGGGAGAGGGTTAGAAAGCTATCGAGGGCCAACAGTGTCTGATAACAACCCACAACAGAAGGGCGGTTGAGTTAGACTGATTCGATTAGAATAACCTTCTGGATATATTTAAAGAAAATATATTGCTACTTTAACTTACGCATGTTCTAAACATTGTGGCACTTTGTTCACGTCAATGACTGTTGATGATGATTGACATGTTGTGTCACACGACGTTACATTTAAACAAAGACAGCACCCTGGGGCTGTTTGCTCTTGGCCACTTTGTTTTTTTTTACACTAACCTATCTTCACATTTACCTGCTTTGAGATGGACCGCTGCACATATTTCCAAGACAAAACAGGCAGTGGAATGGCCATCTCAATCACCAAATCCCAGGAATTGACCGTTTTAACTGAGTGGCGCAGCGGTAAAAAGGCACAGCATCTCAGTGCAAGAGGCGTCACTACAGTCCCTGGTGATTGGGAGTCCCATAGGGTGGCGTACAATTGGCCCAGTGTCGTCCAGATTTGAACGCCATTGTAAATAAGATTTTGTTCTTAACTGAGTTAAATAAAGGTTACATTAAAAAGAAAATGTACTGGGCTGTGTGACACCGAGAGCAGGGACAGCCAGATGGGTATAGAGGGATCACTTAAACATCTCAGCCAGGCCTCCGCTTGTTCTCCCCACCTCCTCCCTTTGAGACCTTCTTAAAGAGGAGGGCCTCTCATAGCAACTCCTGGCAGTGGCCCGCCTGCCTTTTGTTCCCCTCCCCAACAGAACTTTCTGCTCCAGAAGCCTTAGACAAGGCCCCCATTAATTGTGGGTCTGTGTGGAATACACACGGGACAATGAGCCCAACAGAGTGTTCGGCCCTCAGACAAGGCTGGAAACAAATGGTACAGGAATCCGGCAGAATAGAATCATCCTGGCTGATGTCATTGAATACATTTACCTACCTCAGAGCCCATTCAACACCACTCTTTGTTTTACTTGGACAAAAAAAAGGGGTGAGGTTTCGATAGTGGGAAAGTAGGAGGGAGAGGCTCTGTGATGGGAAATCACTGATCTCCATGGTCACCATCCGTCCCAAAAATATGGTAGAATTTATTGGAGATGAAAAGGAGAGGCCATAAGATTAAAGATTAAAGCTCTCTTTCCCGCCCTCTATGATAATCAGATACAAAGAAAGCAATCCTAATGCACAGGGGTGGTTTTATTTAGCCAGACACACTCAAATGTTGAGTAACCTTGCCTGAGACCTGAAGACTTGTGTTAGATCTTAGAGCTATGCATAGGCTTTAGCTCAAAGGGCTAACAGTCCTGTGGCATGATGCAGAAGAACTGTGTTCGAACCCAGTGGGTCAGACCAACCAAATAAAAAGACCGGAGATCCAATCTCCTGTTCGTCAACAACCGGAGCATTTTCAAGTCTGCTCATCCCAGGTCAATAAACAGGAAGGATGCTTAGCTCTGGAAAATGAGTTGAAGAAGAAAAAGGGGACCATGGCAACAAGCATTTTGCAATTGGTCAGACCACAACAAGCCGCCATCTGTCATCTTCCTTAAGCTTTAAGTCTTAAAAAGCCAGCATTTAGAGAGCTTCAACTTGGAGCAAAGGAAATGAGACTGACGTCTTATTGAACTCTAGGTCATTCCTTTCAAAAGGAATTGAGGTCCTCCTTCTTCCTCATCAAATTAGGGGTAGGTTCTGGTTAACTATGATGTCTTTCTCTCTATGGAACATAGGAATTTTATTTATTTGTGCCATCGTCGTTCAAACACATTCCTGCAACGCCATACTTATCATGTAAACCGTTCCACTAACTTTTGACTGTTTAAAACTGGTTATTTGGTTTTCGACTATATGGCTGTCCTAAGAATAGTAAAAAACCCTTTACTGGCTCAAATAGCTGACCAATCAGCCTGTTACCAACCCGTAGTAAAGTTTTGGAAAAAAAGGTGTTTGACCAGATACAATGCTATTTTACAGTAAACAAATTGACAGACGTTCAGCACGCTAATAGGGAAGGACATTCAACAAGCACAGCACTTACACAAATGACTGATGATTGTCTGAGAGAAATTGCTGATAAAAAGATTGTGGGAGCTGTTTTGTTAGACTTCATTGCGGCTTTTGACATTATCGATCATAGTCTGCTGCTGGAAAAACATATGTGTTATAGCTTTACACCCTCCGCTATACTGTGGATAAAGAGTTACTTGTCTAACAGAAGACAGAGGGTGCTCTTTAATGGAAGCCTCTCCAACACAATCCAGGGAAAATCAGGAAATCCCCAGGGCAGCTGTCTAGGCCCCTTACTTTGTATGAGGAGCTACTACAGCTACTACAGTGACTGAATTGAATGTAACAGTTAACAAAGAGCAAGTCAAGCAAGTTGAGCTCGTCGAGCAAGTTGAGTTAACAAAGAGCAAGTTGAGCAAGTCGAGGTGACTAAACTGCTTGGAGTAACCGTGGATTGTAAACTGTCAATGGTCAAAACATATGATACAACAGTAGCTAAGATAGGGAGAAGTCTGCCCATAATAAAGCGCTGCTCTAACTTCTTAACAGCACTATCAACAAGGCAGGTCCTACAGTCGTGTGGTCAGGTGCCACAAAGAGGGACTCAGGAAAATTGGAATCGGCTCAGAACAGGGCACCACGGCTGGCCCTTGAATGTACACAGGGAACAAACATTAATAATATGCATGTAAATCTCTCTTGGCTCAAAGTAGAGGAGAGATTGACTGCATCACCACTTGTTATTGTTTTTACCATCGAGGACCACTTTGGAAACAAGCATTTTAATTAATACTTTCAGGTGATATCCTCTGGGACCACATTGTACATTTTGTTGAAAACAGTTGAAGTCGGAAGTTTACATAGACTTAGGTTGGAGTCATTAAAACTATTTTTTCAACCTCTCCATAAATTTCTTGTTAACAATCTATAGTTTTGGTAAGTCATTTAGGACATCTACCTTGTGCATGACACAAGTAATTTTTCCAACAATTGTTTACAGACAGATTATTTAACTTACAATTCAATGTATCACAATTGCAGTGGGTCAGAAGTTTACATACACTAAGTTGACTGTGCCTTTAAATAGTTTGGAAAATTCCAGAAAATTGTATAATGGCTTTAGAAGCTTCTGACAGGCTAATTGACATCATTTGAGTCAATTGGAGGTGTACCTGTCGATGTATTTCAAGGCCTACCTTCAAACTCAGTGCCTCTTTGCTTGACATCATGGGAAAATCAAAAGTAATCAGCCAAGACCTCAGAAAAAAATTGTAGACCTCCACAAGTCTGGTTCATCCTTGGGAGCAATTTACAAACCCCTGAAGGTACCACGTTCATCTGTGTAAACAATAGTACGCACGTATAAACACCATGGGACCACGCAGCCGTCATACCGTTCAGGAAGGAGATGTGTTCTGTCTCAATGAGATTAATGTATTTGGTGTGAAAAGTGAAAATCTATCCCAGAACAACAGCAAAGGACCTTGTGAAGATGCTGGAGGAAACACGTACAAAAGTTTCTATATCCACAGTAAAACGAGTCCTATATTGACATAACCTGAAAGGCCGCTCAGCAAGGAAGAAGCCACTGCTCGAAAACCGCCATATAAAAGCCAGACTACGGTTTGCAACTGCAGATGGGGACAAAAATTTTACTTTTTGGAGAAATGTCCTCTGGTCTGATGAAACAAAAATAGAACTGTTTGGCCATAATGACCATTGTTATGTTTAGAGGAAAAAGGGGGAGGCTTGCAAGCCGAAGAACACCATCCCAACCGTGAAGCACGGGGGTTGCAGCATCATGTTGTGGGGGTGCTTTGCTGCAGAAGGGACTGGTGCACTTCACAAAACAGATGGCATCACGAGGGAGGATAACTATGTGGATATATTGAAGCAACGTCTCAAGACATCAGTCAGGAAGTTAAAGCTTGGTTGCAAATGGGTCTTCCAAATGGACAATGACCCCAAGCATACTTCCAAAGTTGTGGCAAAATGGCTTAAGGACAACAAAGTCAAGGTATTGGAGTGGCCATCACAAAGCCCTGACCTCAATCCCATAGAAAATTTGTGGGCAGAACTGAAAAAGCATGTGCGAGCAAGGAGGCCTACAAACCTGACTTGGTTACACCAGCTCTGTCAGGAGGAATGGGCCAAAATTCACCCAACTTATTGTGGGAAGTTTGTGGAAAGCTACCCGAAACATTTGACCCAAGTTAAACAATTTAAAGGCAATGCTACCAAATACTAATTGAGTGTATGCAAACTTCTGACCCACTGGGAATGTGATGAAAGAAATAAAAGCTGAAATAAATAATTCTCTCTACTATTATTCTGACATTTCACATTCTTAAAATAAAGTGGTGATTCTAACGGACCTAAGACAGGCATTTTTTTACTATGATTAAATGTCAGGAATTGTGAAAAACTGAGTATAAATGTATTTGACTAAGGTGTACGTAAACCTCCGACTTCAACTGTATGCCTGTTACCCAAAATAAATTAAAATCAATTCAATTTATGTGAGGTATTGACCTGTTGAAAACAGAGTTGTCTGATTAAACGACTAGCACACAGCTCAGACACCCATGCATACCCCACCAGACATGCCACTAGAGGTCTCTTCACAGTCCCCAAGTCCAGAACAGACGCTGGGAGGCACACAGTACTACATAGAGCCATGACTATATGGAACTCTATTCCACATCAGGTAACTGATGCAAGCAGTAAAATCAGATTTAAAAAACAGGAACTTGGCAGGAACTAATGGGAATCCATAATAAATACAGATACACAGAATGTCAGCTTTTGATGTTGTCAGTACCCAGCCAGTACCCAGTCAGTACTCAGTCAGTACCTAGCTAGTACCCAGTCAGTACCTAGCCAGTACCCAGTCAGTACTCAGTCAGTACCTAGCCAGTACCCAGTCAGTACTCAGTCAGTACCTAGCCAGTACCCAGTCAGTACTCAGTCAGTACCTAGCTAGTACCCAGTCAGTACCTAGCCAGTACCCAGTCAGTACCCAGCTTCTCCAAGTCCATATCCATGAGTGTGTCTGCTGAGGGATTTATGATTGTGAAGAAGGCCATTCTTACCAGTGAAGATGACTCACAAGACCCCTATTTTGGCCACTTACTCTATGAAAGAGACTTCTGGGACTGCCCTTTCAGCACTCGAGGACCTCTAGCTGAGCCCCCCCTTCACAAGGTAGATCAGCCTCACTGGGGAAAAGTCTCTGCTCTTTTGGGGGAGCTGTCCTGAAGGATGCCCTTGTCCCCGGGCCTCCCTCCCTTCTTCACCTGCCGGCTTAGTGTCTCATCACTTAGCTATGCACATAATCCCTGGTTAGTGCATGTGAGCCACTAGGCCTGGGCTCTGGCTCCCGGCCTCCCGTTCTCACATGCTTTCTGGGTGGCTCCATGGGGGCCATGGCAACTCTCATCTTCTCATGATACTTGGGCCTCAGTCATAGGTCTAAATTCTCTCTGGTCCCTGAGCGTTGTTTTCGGTCAGCTTTCTGTCTCTTTCTGTCAACCCCCCCCACATCTATGTCCATTTGTATCTCTGACTCTTTATTTATCTATTCACCCCCGCAGTTTTCTCCTGTTCGCATGCTATGCTCAAAGCCTGCGAGAATGGTCAGGGTTAGTGAAGTTATAAGTGATAGTTCACTCCAAAATGTCAGTTTGTCAGTGGTTTTACATACCTCAAAATAGGTCTAATGTTGAGATGAGTCCATGCCGTGTGTGTATATGTTGTGATGCAATGCTAGTTGTAGCATTTGGAACGTGCATTTGGTAATCCATGCCGTGATTGGGAGTCCCATAGTGCGGCGCACAATTGGCCCAGCGTTGTCCAGGTTTGGCTGGGGTAGGCCGTCATTGTAAATAAGAATTTGTTTTTAACTGTCTTGCCTAGTTAAATAAATCAAATAAAAATGTGCCATCCCATCCATTTAAAATGTAACCGTTTTTCTTTTTGCCCACACTGAACTTTTTTTTAGCATGAGGACAATGTTGGCCACAGTACAACATCAACTACTGGTTTACTTTAATGCAACTGGTCGTCAAAGGAAAATCTGATCAATTATTTTTTTTTTTGAGTCGGAGGTGTAAAATGAGAGCGTAAAACATACTGCAATCATTCATTGTGGCCCCTAAGTGTAGATCAGTTTACCCAACGGCTAGCCTTAACTATTAGGAGGGGGGGGGGGGGGGACTAAAAACCATCAGCCCTTGAGCAGGGTAACCTACAGCTCTGTTTGGCCCCACACTAACAAGTGTCAGTGATACCAGCCTGTCCTCCCCCTATGTGAATGCCATGTGAGAGGCGGCCCCATCCCTGCCCTGCCGCCTGAACACAAGGCCCTCCATTGACTTCTAACCTGTCGAGGGACCTGAGGAGACAAAAGGGCCCGGGGCGGGGCCCGTCCCTCCAACAAGGCGGTGAACAAACGCTAACACGGCTGCAACTGTCCACCCCCTGAATCACTGAATTCATTAACCAACCGCAGAACCCATTCAGGCCCATATCCCCCTGATAACAGAAGGGGACAGAGATGGCCAT
This sequence comes from Oncorhynchus mykiss, assembly GCF_013265735.2. NCBI lineage: Eukaryota > Metazoa > Chordata > Actinopteri > Salmoniformes > Salmonidae > Oncorhynchus > Oncorhynchus mykiss. The sequence continues at coordinate 31,923,938 of NC_048592.1, read as the reverse complement.
AAAGGATGGTGGCAGGAGCCTTGCTAAGGGGACAAGAGGGAGGAGAAGAGGCTTTGTGTCCGTCTGCTGGCCTACAGATCGTTGCAAGCCCGCTACCAGACATGGGCGTCTTTGTGTCATTGGTACAATGGGGCTAACCATAAGTGAGCAGCGGGCTAGCCTTGTGGCCCGACTATCAATCACTGTGATAGCCTTATGAGCGGGCCCATAGTTCCAAGTGAGGGTATCTTACTGTGACTTTTGATACTCTATCTTTGGAATAATGGGACCAATGTCGTCCAATACGTTGTCTCAAGTTTGCCCAAAAGCACCTTGAAGAACCTGGATGATCATCAAGACTCTTGGAAGAATGTTCTATGGACAGATGATTCAAAAGTATAACTTTTTGAACAACATGTGTCCTATTACGCCGGGTGAAAACCAAACACTGCATTCCACAGTAAGAAATTCACACCAACAGTCAAGCATGGTGGTGGTAGTGTGACGGTTTGGGATGCTTTGCTGCCTCAGGATCTGGACGACATTTCTAAATAGAAGGAACCATGAATTCTGGCATCGGTCAGTCATGTAACTATAGGCAGGACATTCCACAAGGCGTCCCAATCCCCCAACTTTGTGAGAACAGTGAGAAATAAAGCCTGTGTTTGTGTGTGTTATTTAGGTCTATCTATCCATCTTCATCTGTTACTGTCTGGAAACAAAGGAATACAGGAAAGACTTATACCAAACATCTAATTCCACGTGAGGCAACACTAGCCAGAAACCACACTGCTCTAAAGCAAGAGATCCTCATTCCAAAACGCCACTGTTGACCAAAAAGATGATCTACAAGTGGACACATCAATTCATGACTCCTCCACCTCCTCATCCCCATCATCATGAATATCCCTCAATGGCCTCTTATTGCCCTGATCTCTGGGAGATTCCATTCCTTTCACTGGCACTGAGCAGCCAGGCACCCCTCTCTTCTCTTTCAGGGTCCCCCTCTAAACTCAAAATCCACCCATTCACTGCTATGGGCCCTGATCTCCACGTGAAATGATACCCTCTTACAATCTCTGGGCTTTAAAGCGCCAGGCAGCGAGGCGGCTGGGAAAGCTCATAATTGATCAGTAAGTGTGATCAGTAACTTGTGACCGTGGTCAGCCCCCCATGAAGCCCACAGGAGTGTTTTAATATATAGATTTATTGGCAAATGGAATGGTTGAGTTAAGTTGTCAGAATGGAAGAAGGCATTTATGCAATCCTCTCTACAGAGCAAACACAAGAGAAAATATCAATATTATTGTAGACATTTTCAGCAAATCACACATTCTTTGTGAGTTGTATCACAATGGCAAGGAAGTAATTAAAAGTAAACAATCGTTACAATTCATTTTATTTCTTTTTTTCGTGGTTCTGACTATCAGTAAGGCATTTAAAGGATAGTTTAGTGAAATGACATACTTAGATTTGTTTTCTTACCTTGAAAGTTGTATATGGACAAGGAGAGACTGCAATCCACATTGTGGTTTTCTTAAACTAGCCACTGCCAACAAAGGCTAATATTAGCATATTCAGACTAAAAATCAATGAACGTCAATCTCCCCCGTTTATTGATGCCCAAATCATCTTAAAATAATTTCAAACCAAGTCGTGCAACAATAAATTCTATTTAACAGATGATTTGAGCATGACATTTAAAAAGGTAAGGAAACAAATATCGAACTATTTAATTTCACTGAACTATCCCTTTAATACTTCTGGTGAGACCTTTACAGAGAGATATATTCAAAGTAATTGTTGACAAATGTTTAGGTCAATATCAACAAGCTTGGATGTTCACTACCGTTCAGAAGTTTAGGGTCACTTAGAAATGTCCTTGTTTTTTTTTAAATAAAATCACATTTTTGTCCATAAAAATAACATGAAATACAGTGTAGACATTGTTAATGCTGGCAGCTTCATTAACTAGTACCAGCAAAACACCAGTCTCAACGTCAACAGTGAAGAGGCGACCCCGGGATGCTGGCCTTCTAGGCAGAATTGCAAAGAAAAAGACATATCCCAGACTGGCCAATAAAAATAAAAGATTAAGATGGGCAAAAAAACACAGACACCGGACAGAGGAACTCTGCCTTGAAGACCAGCATCCCGGAGTCGCCTCTTCACTGTTGACGTTGTGACTGGTGTTTTGCAGGTACTATTTAATGAAGCTGACAGTTGAGGACTTGTGAGGCGTCGGTTTCTCAAACTAGTCTATCTAATGTACTTGTCCTCTTTTGCAGTTGTGCACCGGGGCCTCCCACTCCTCTTTCTATTCTGGTTAGAGACAGTTTGCGCTGTTCTGTGAAGGGAGTAGTACACAGCGTTGTACAAGATCTTCAGTTTATTGGCAATTTCTCGCATGGAATAGCCTTCAGTTCTCAGAACAAGAATAGACTAATGAGTTTTAGAAGAAAGTTCTTTGTTTCTGGACATTTTGAGCCTGTAATTGAACCCACAAATGCTGATGCTCCAGATACTCAACTAGTCTAAAGAAGGCCATTTTTATTGCTTCTTTAACCAGCACAGCCGTTTTCAGATGTGCTAACATAATTGCAAAAGGATTTTCTAATGATCAATTAGCCTTTAAAATTATAAACTTGGATTAGCTACCACAACGTGCCATTGGAACACAGGAGTGATGGTTGCTGATAATGGGCTCCTGTACGCCTATGTAGATATTCTATAAAAAATAAAAGATAAAAGTAATTTTAGTCATTTACAACATTTACAATGTCTACACTGTAATTCTGATCAATTTGATGTTATTTTAATGGAATTTTTGGTGTGCTTTTCTTTCAAAAACAAGGACATTTCTAAGTGACCCCAAACCTTTAAACGGTAGTGTAAACTAGACAATACAGGCGATACATCAGTTGTAAACCATGTACTGTACAAATTGAAAAAACAGATATTAAAATTAGCTGTTAATATCAGAGAATATAAAATACAATCAAAATGTGATATCTTTTCAAAATAATTCCCTTTAATAAAAGCAGCATTTAGGTCAGGTGCAATGGTTTATAAATGTTACAAAATGTTACATCACCTCATTCCCACCCGTCACCTCACTTGGATACTCTAGGTCCGCTATTCTACAGAGATCAATTGTTTCATATGAGGAGATGGTACAGAATGTCACCTTTTTATTTGAGGGTATTCTCATACATATCCGTTTTATCGTTTAGAGATTAAAGCCCTTCGTGTATTTAGTCCACCTATTTGAACGTTTCAAGTATTTGACGCCTTTAAAATGGGAGGACTAGATACATATAAAGTGCTTTCATTTCTAAATGGTAAAAGATATATATGAAAATACCTGACAATAAAAGGTGCCATGCTGTACTGTCGCCTCATATGAAACATTTGATCTTAAATCCAAAATGCTAAAGTATAGAGCTGAATTAAAACGTTTTAGCTTCAGCGTCCAAATAAATACGTACAGGAGTGTACGTGCACACACCCACCAGGTTTTTTTCTGGATCAAAATTACGGTTAGGATCGTGGCTGTGACGGGGGCGTGGTGAATAGTGCGGTTGCCGACTGAACATTTTAGAGGCCCTCTTGGCCGCAGAAAAAAAATGTCCTGCAATTCTACACATATGTCATGATGTGAGAGAAGAATAATTGTCAATATAAATTTTCATTTTGCCATGGCTTATGCGTTGTTTGCTATCGGAGTGACTCAAACATAACAAAATCAATGGGGGCCCCATGCCATGACAAAAATACTGAATGCATAATTTTTCTAATATTTGATTCTCCCTAACGGGCTAGATTTTATTTGGGGTGATTGTTAGTTCTCAAAGATCATCATATTTTATATATATATAGATATATATGGTTTAAGTCATTTAAGTTTACACTGAAAATGTTTTCCCATCTCAATAATTTTTTATTAAGTCTTGCCCAAGACTTTTCTATGCAGAAAAAACCCTGCACACACACGCACAAACACACAGGCATCAGATCAACTCAAGTGTTCAGGTTTTACAAGAGTCACGGACACTCACATACTTCCACAGGAAGAATTACATTCATAAAGCGTAGCAAATTCTCAGAGAAACACAGCAATATATTATTGGTGCATTGGAATGTTATTCAATCTTGGCAAATACAGTAGTACCACTCACGCTTAAAACACACACACAGTGCTTTCAAAATGCATAATCTGGGTGTGTTGATAAAAAAAAAATTAAAATCCCTCCATTTCCCTCAGTACGGTCCTGATCACACATGTTCTCTTTAACTCTTGACATTTCGTTGGAGCAGCAATCAAGGCAGGTGAGAAAGTGTTAGTGGACGATTCCATAGTTCTTAGTCTTTGTGAAGTTGAAAAATCAACCAGTGGTGAGTGCAAGGCAAGCCCTGTATTGGAAAGACATAATCTCTGGGCCTCGACACCAAGGCTAAACTAATAGCAAAAAGAGGGTGATAAATGCCCAGTATGGGGCAACCTGTCAGTAGTCACATTGCTGGGGTTCTATGTGTGGTTTGGGGGTTATGGGTAAGGACGGAGCAGTTAAGGTCTAGTTATGGTCAAGAAGTTGACAGGATCACAGTCTGATCTGGTTATAAACCAGGTCAGTTGTCCAGGCAATGGAAGGTTCTAGACTCGATATTGGTAATAAACTAGTCAGTTGTCCAGGCAATGGAAGGTTCTAGGCTCGATATTGGTTATAAACCAGGTCAGTTGTCCAGGCAATGGAAGTTTCTAGACTCGATATTGGTTATAAACTAGGGACGGGACGATATCAGTATTGCGATACTTGTTATTATCTTGGATAGGAAAAACGAAGCAGATTTAACTTCTTTAGGAAAACAGCCCTTATGTTGGAGTCACATTTATTTATTTTCCTAGCTATAGATGGGTTAGCTGACAATGTCACGAAAACGATGCACACACATCAAATGGGGCAGAAGTCTGCGTTGTTGTGATTCTGGATGGCTAGATAGATACCAACAATTACAAGAAACTGCCATGTGGGGAATCGCAAGTGATTCATTTCAGCTAGTTTCATGTCTTGTTTTGAGGTGTTTTGACTGATTTCATGTCAATGCTAATATGGCTCAAATTCGCTAGCTAGCTAACAACTGTTACAATGTATTTGAGAGACAAGTGCTCATTGTGCAAATGGATTTTGGTTTTCAATAAACATTGGAGAATAAATATAGTTGACATGTTGTCAACAATCTAAGCCAACCCATCTGTTTTTCCTCATAGTTACGCACGCGTCCGTTTTGTTACTTAACAACCAACCTGCCTATTGCAGACAATATTTTACTTACAGCAGGTTTTTAAAATACCTAAGAGTTTGGTCTGCTTCATGTTTTCATTTTTGCCATGGAAAAAATATTGCTATACTGGTATCATCACAGCCCTACTTGTCCAGGCAAAGGAAGGTACTATACTTGATACTGGTTATAAACCTGGTCCGGGGAATGGAAGGTTCTAGACTGGGTACTGTATGCCTCCCGAGTTGCACAGTGGTCTAAGACACTGCATCTCAGTGCTAGTGGCATCACTGGAGACCCTGGTTCGATCCCAGACTGTATCACAACTGGCCATGATCAGGAGTACCATAGGGCGGCGCACAATTGGCCCAGCGTCGTCCGGGTTAGGGGAGGGTTTGGCCAGGGTAGGCCGTCATTGTAAATAAGAATTTGTTATTAACTGACATGCCTGATTAAATATATTTTTTTGCAGCTATATGTGGGTGTGGCCATGTGTCACATGCTGACAGTGTGGTGGGGGGTGCTGGTGGTGTAGGTGACGGTAGCAGGTTTGGGGGGCCAGTCGGGGTCCTCCTGCAGCTCCTGGGCGACTTGCATGTAGCGCACTCTGGGGGTCTTCCCCTTCCGACAGAACAGCCAGGAGAGGAACGCCGTGCACCAACGCTCATTAGCAGACTAGAAATAGTACATACACAAATGAAACAAGAAAACAGCAGACCACAGTAGGGTGATTCCTCACCAAACTAGGACAAAACAAAAACAAAAAGACTTGGTTTGGGGGATTTTCACCAAATTGGCGACATAGAAAGGTCCTTTGGAGGAAGTATTTGACACAGTGGGGTGTGAAATTACTGACACAGTGGGGTGTGAAATTACTGACACCCTTGATAAAGATTTTTAGAAGTCATATTTTTTTTCTCCCCAAAAGGTAGGGGTCAAAATGATTAACACCCCTAAAGATTCTAATAAATAAAGAAGTCAAAAGTTAAGTATTTGGTCCCATATTCCTAGCATGCAATGACAACATCAAGCTTGTGACTCTACAATTGTGTAGGATGCATTTGCAGTTCGTTTTGATTGTGTTGCAGATTATTTTGTGCCCAATAGAAATGAATAGAAAATAATGTATTGTGTCATTTTGGAGTCAAAATGACAATACAAGAATATTGTTTCTAAACACTTCTACATTAATGTGGATGCTACCATGATTACATCTGAATCAAAGTTGTGAATTGTGAATAATGATCCGTGAGAAAGCTAGGAGGGTCAAAGATCATACCCGCAAGACATGCTAACCTCCAGTTATTGGTAATTGTGAGAGATTTTAATTACTTATTTTATAGTCATTATTGTTAATCTTTTTTAAGAGTGTCAATATTTTCAAACCCCACTGTCTATTTGACATTTGTATCTTAAAGCATGATTGAGAAATAATTAATTGAAGTTGGAATAATTATGGCATTTCAGCATTACCCAGGCCTCCTTTAAGACTCCATAATGTTTCATCTGTAGGGGCTACAAAGCAAAAAATGGGTGTCATATGAAGCCTTACCACTTGCTGTGTAATATGAGTAGTATTTTGTTTTTAATAACAATTAATTACATACATTCATGAATATTAAAAAATATCAACTTTAATATTTAATAAATATAAACTGGGTGGTTTGAGCTACATTTAGAGTTATGATCCAATTTGTTACATGCTGACCAGACTGGACACGTCGCGTGTGTCGCAAATTAAATTTAGAAATCCATGTTATTAAATTATTGCACCCACACTGCTCGCGCGTGCCAACGAGCGTCTGCGACACCAAGGGCTTAAAATAGAACTCATTCCTATTTCTGACGCAGATCGCGCTGAAAGTTCTGCCTCTCCCATCTCCTCATTGGTTTATAGAAGCAGGTACCCACGTGCCATCTCCTCATTAGTTATACCCACGTCGGTGACTGAAAGACGAACTGTTTTGCCGGTAGTTGTGGTAATACAATGAAAGTTTAGATGCGATCACCATTTAAGTTAAACAATGAAAAAGCCTGGAAGGAGGAGAGATGACTAGAAACGATTTGGTTGGCCGTTTTTTTTTGTCGGTGTAGAGGTCCTTGTGCATTTCAGGTAAAATAACAACTCAATGTTTTTATCCCAGGACAAACTAGCTAACAACAGCAAGCTAGCTAAATAGGACAAATTAACGTTAGCTAGCAAGTGCAAGCTAACTAGCTAAATTGCCATACATGTTTAATGATTTTCGACCTGTCCCCAAATTAATGTCATTGGTTCAGAGTTTGTTTTGATATTTTAACCTGCTTGTCGTGATCGCGTTTGGTGTGGGGGGGGCAAAATAAATGTACGCACGATGGCGCACGCGAGCAGCCAGTTTGGGTTCCGTGTTAGCGTTACCTACAGAGTGAATGTGAAAATGGATTCTAAATGGTCGCCCTCTGCTGGTGATTTGCAGAATGTGCAATGATGCAAGTAAAATGAGGGCTGTAATTGGTTAGATTGCCTACTATGCTAATTTCTCTGTATAAAATGGGCCATAACTTAGAGCAGTGGTACTCCTTATTTTGTGGCTTGCGGTGATTTTCCTTTTTTCCATTCATAATACGTAACAATGATACAATTTCAATTCAATGTGATTACTGCAAGCCTGAATCACTTTATTGAATATATATTGTTCCCTGGACGGCAGATAGATGGCAGTATGCCGCAGCTGTTGAACAGAAATGCCGAAATAGAACGTAACTGCTCAGCTACAGTGACCAACACATCAGTTTGCTACTAGCTAATTTTGCACTCTAGTAGACATGGATCGATTTATTGTAAAAAAATAATAAAAAATAAATAAATAAACGTAAATCTATTGACAATGAAAATGAGGTGAAAGAACTGGAGAACAACGTGACAGCTATGCACGAACAACCACCGGAGAGCCAAGAAAATCAGGAAGATAGCGGCAGGGAAATGCAGCTAGCTAACATGGCTAGTAACGTGGGTTCGGGGGCAGAGAAGGATACGGTCGATTCAAGAACAAAACAGAAAGTTCCAAGAGAAATTGACTTTTTTTTTTGTACTGTATAATGGGACTAGCTCACTTTGTCTTATTTGTCAGACGGCAGTCAATTGTTTTAAACGAGCAAATTTAGAGCTACATTTCCAGTCACATCATGCCCACTTTGACAAAACATATCAGCCACAAAGCAACCTAAGAAACAACAAAATAGCACAGCTCAAAGGACAACAACAAATGATGGACAGATATGTTGCAGCGAAAACGACAGAGGCAACATGAGATGGCTTGGATACTAGCGGTATCTGCTCAAATCTGGCATCAGATATTTTCGCTCATCCAGGCTACCTGCCACCCCATGCGTATGCATATATTTGTGATGTGCTGTACATCAAATCAATTGCATGTGCTCTATTGCTCAGAATTTGCTCTCAATTGATATTATTGGAAGAAAAAGTACAACAATTTAAAGATCTGTACGGCCCTCTGAATGATTGTCTCAACCCAAAGTGGCCCTCTTACAAAACATATTGATTAACACCGACTTAAGAGTATATTATGTTCAACAATATATTGAACAATTAGTCAAATATTTTCAATATTGATGTTTATATTTTTTTATAGGCTGACCAATGTAAAATTGTTATGGAAATGAAAATACTACTCATATCACAAAGCCAGCGGTAAAGCTTCATACAACACTTTTTGGCTTTGTAGCACCACATTATTACTCAGTTACGCTGTCAGATACAAAAGGTCAAATATATGTCAACAATCCTTCCTCCGAAAGGAACCTTCTATGGATTATATTTAGTAAAAATCCCCCAAATCATGGTCTTTTTTTCCCTAGTTTCCCTAGTTTCACCCAGTATCAGCATAGACCGCAGTTGCCTTTAGTGGAGTACAATTCTACACATGTTGCTAATCTCATGTTATTTGACACATTTTGCAATGAGGCTAAGATAAAATGTTGCTGCTTCAAAGCTAATTTCTAGCAATTCTACACATATTGGCATGGGGCAGAGACAAAAATGTGCCGTTTTATAGTTAATAGCATGCTATTCTACACATTTTGCAATGAGGCTGAGAGAATTTGGATTTTTTTTTAAAGCAAATGTCCTGTAATTCTCAACATTTTTGCTATGGCTTAAGACCTGTTCATATGCTTTCTGGGGAGGGGGATTGGAGACCTCCAGGGTTCTGGGGAGGGGGGGTGGATTGGAGACCTCCAGGGTTCTGGGGTGGGGATTGGAGATCTCCAGGGTCCTGCGGGGGGGATTGGAGACTTGCAGGGTTCTGCGGGGGGGGGGGGGGTTGGAGACTTGCAGGGTTCTGCGGGGGGGGAGGGGCAACCTTGCAGTGGTGTGTGGTACGCCAGTGGTTGCTTTTCAAATGCTACAGAAAGTATTTTTATTCCTAGTAATAATGCATGATACAGAGCATTCGGTAAGTATTCAGACCCTGACTTTTTCCACATTTTGTTACGATACAGCCTTATTCTAAAATGGATTAAATAGTTTTTTTTCCCTCATCAATCTAAACACAATACCCCATAATGACAAAGCAAAAACAGATTTTTAGAAGATTTATTAAAAAAAATAATTAAACCTGAAATATCACATTTACATAAGTATTCAGACCCTTTACTCAGTACTTTGTTGAAGCACCTTTGGCAGCGATTACAGCCTTGAGTGTTCTTGTGTATGACGCTATAAGCTTGTCACACTTGTATTTGGGGAGTTTCTCCCATTCTCTGCAGATCCTCTCAAGCTGGGGCGGCAGGTAGCCTAGTGGTTAGAGCGTTGGGCCAGTAACTGAAAGGTTGCTAGATCGAATTCCCAAGCTGCCCCTGAACAAGGAAGTTAACCCACTGTTCATAGGCCATCATTGTAAATAAGAATAAGAAATAAGAATTTGTTCTTAACTGACTTGCCTAGTTAAATAAATCAAAAGCTCTGTCAGGTTGGATGGGGAATGTTACTGCACAGCTATTTTCAGGTCTCTTCAGAGATGTTCAATCGGGTTCAAGTCCAGGCTCTAGTTGGGCCACTCAAGGACTTTTCCCGAAGCCACTCCTGCGTTGCCTTTGCTGTGTGCTTAGGATTATTGTCCTGTTGACCCAGTCAACAGACCAAAGAGTTCAATCTTGGTTTCATCAGACCAGAGAATCTTGTTTCTCGTGGTCTGAGAGTTTTTAGGTGCCTTTTGGCAAACTCCCAAGTGGGCTGTCATGTGACTTTTACTGAGGAGTGGCTTCCATCTGGCCACTCTACCATATAGGCCTAATTGGTGGAGTGCGGCAGAGATGGTTGACTTTCTGGAAGGTTCTCCCATCTCCACGGAGAAACTCTGGAGCTCAGTCAGAGTGACCATTGGGTTCTTGGTTATCTCCCTGACCATGGCCCTTTCCCCCCGATTGCTCAGTTTGGCCGAGCAGCCAGCTCTAGGAAGAGTCTTGGTGGTTCCAAACTTCTTCCATTGAAGAATGCTTCTTGGGGACCTTAAATGCTGCAGAAATGTTTTGCTACCCATCTCCAGATCTGTGTCTCGACACAATCCTGTCTCGGAGCTATACGGACAATTCCTTCAACCTCACTGCTTGGCTTTTGCTCTGACAGGCACTGTCAACTGTTGGACCTTATATAGACAGGTGTGTGCCTTTCCAAATCATGTCCAATCAAATGAATTTACCACAGGTAAACATCTCAAGGGTGATCAATGGAAACAGGATGCACCGGAGCTCAATTTCAAGTCTCACAGCAAAGGGTCTGAATAATTATGTAAATAAGGTATTTCTGTTTAGTTTTTTTTTATAAAGTAGCAAACATTTTTAAAAGCCTGTTTTCGCAAGCCTGTTTTCACTTTGTCATTTATGGGGTATTGTGTGTAAATTGATGAGGAAAATGTTTTATTTAATCCATTTTAGAATAATGCTGTAACGTAACAAAATGTGGAAAAGGGAGGGACAACTACTATGGGTCATAGTGGGGGGGGGGGGGGGGGGGACAACTACTCGATCTACAAAGTGAAAGAGAACAAGATAAAGGGGCAAAGCCTAAACATTCCCAACCTGAGGTGTGAGAGTAGCGGAGGTGACGGCCATGCCATCGCTGCCCCCCTGCTTGTCTCGACTGAACACCAGCTTCCATAAGATGATGTCAAGGACCAAAGTCTAAGGAAGATTTCATTGGGCAGGAGTGAAAACAAAATGGCTGCTGATCGTCCATAATTAGGGGGTGATGATCAGGTTATGAGCAAAGACAAGGATGTCACTCAGAACAACAGTCAAAAATAAAAGCACACATTAAGAAATATTGATTCAATGTGGTTGTTATATTTGATTATTGAGGGATTGTATCAATTGATTGGATTGGTGTCATTTAATAATCACAAATGTCTACATGCAAGATTCTCAACAAGCTGAATCCTGTAGAGACAGATTGTAGGGTGAATACACATGAAGTTCCCTATAGCATACTGTACCTCCAATAGGAAAGACACAGCAGCGTTCACTAGGACAATGATGACCACTGTTATGCGCCATTCATGGGGAACACACACAATCTACGGGGAAAGAGCGCAATGGGATGGGGTTAGCTAGTCTCAAGACAAAAGCGTCACAAGGCAAAGCATACACTACACCACATCATGCCAGGCAACGGCAGCCATTTTGGGTCGGCCATTTTGTCTCACTCACCTCCAGGAAATTGTCGATGGCAGGAACAGGATACAGCATGATCATGAAGAGGAATATGTACAGAGCCATGCAGGATAGCATGAACGGCCCTATTGACATTGGTTCAAACAAAATGAGGTCACCAGTAACTAGGCCATTTTGCTGCTCATATGGACAATTTAATATAATTAGTGTCAGGGTCAATTACATTTAAATTCCAGTCAATTCTGGAAGTACACTGAAATTCCAATTCTCTTCAATGCTTTTCAATGAAGAACATTTGGAAATTAAAATTGAATTTGGTTAACTTTCTGAATTGACTGGAGTTAAAGCCCAGATTGACAAATCAATACAGTAAACCATAGCTTTATAGTAAATGTTAGCTCTATGTCAAACAATAACATTAGCATCTTAAATCTGCTGTTACTGTGGATTCAAACACAGTTGACAATACACAAGTGGAGCTTACAGTTTTTATAGCTTGGCTGTCTGAAAGGTTTTCCCTTGGAGAAGATGATGGCCACTGCCAGGTACTGGAAGGAGGAGACGTAGAAGAGTGTAGTGTTCTCATAGTTCCTGATGTTCTTGTGGTCGACATGTGACGTTATGTTGGGACCATGGGTGAGATTGGCACTGGAAACATTACAAGCACTGTTGAAGAGAAACTTGGGTTAGCATGAAGATAACTTTCTTGGACATTTTTACATGGGCCAGCTATTGTACCTCAGATTGTTTCCAGGATATGCCAAGACCGCAACTGTCGTCCAGAGCAAAAGTCTAAGGGTCTATTGACCTTTAGATGGACTTCCTAGATGGACTGGTGGAGTACCCCTTATCAATCCCTTAGACCACCAGATAACTTTCTTGGACTTCTGGATTGGGTTGTTGGACCATCTGAGGTTGTGTCCTTTTTGGACCTTCCATATAAAGTAAGTGTCTCAGATCATTTTGTAGGACCATCAGATAATATTTTGGATCATATATATGGTCCAGATGACCTTTTGGACCATCAGATAACTTTTGGGGTCATAAATAGCCAAATAGGTGTCCCAGATTCCTTCCCCCACAGCCCAGGCAGTGCAGTACTCACTCTGAGAGGGGAGTCCATTTCTCGTACCAGTTCTGGCCCCGGACCCAGAGGAAGGCCAGGACCTGGAAGGCCAGACAGGTGAGGATCTGGGTCAGCACGGAGAACAGCAGAGGGCCTGAGATTAGACTGGACGGGGGGCGCTGCGCCACCAGAACCTTCCACGCCGGGTTCAGACTCACTTACAATAAATAATGAACAATAGGAAATCAATAAATGGCAGTACATTTTTAATCAATTTTAGTCATTCATTTCAGTGATACAGCAATTAGATTGTGAATATTTGAGTCCCCATAAAGAAACTATCAATGTCTGCTTGGATACTCAACTCAAGTAATGCTGGTTAAAACATTCTGGAGACAGGTTTCTATTACTCACTTGTGAAGGCAATGATCAGAATGATAGCAACGTCAATGAAGAGGAACTGGAAGTCTCCCAGGTTGCTGAGGATCTAGAACATGGAGACACAACCCCTTAAAACTGATCTCAAACCAGTCATTACCATATTCATCAGTTGATCATAGCAGCTACACTTATCTCAAACTAGCCGTTATCATGTTTTTCAGTTGAGCTTAGTAGCTCTACTGATCTGGGACCAGTACTCACAGAGTAGAGGAGCGTGACACTGAGGTACTGGATGATGCTGTACAGGGCCATGAACTTGAACACACAGAAGGAGGTGATGAGAGCAGCTCTCCCCTCTCTGTGGAGAAACAACAGGCCATCATTCAGACTGGCAACTCTGAGACTACTTTGATATAGCACTTCAAATACTTCCAACAGATACATTTTATTCCACAGACAGATATTTGACAGGTACTTGTGCCAAGTAATTTATAACAACTGTATAAGGACTGTCAAATAAAGAGACATTTGACATTGTTGATGAAAAGGGATGCTATTTCCTCTATAGGTTTATTCCAAGATTCCTGCCTTCCAGGGAGTTGTCTCTGGCCACTGTGCTTCTGCCTTTGCGTTGCTTGCTCTTTAGGGTTTTAGGCTTGGGTTACTGTAAAGCAATGTGACAACTGATGATGTAAAAAGGGCTTTATAAAAAACATCTGATTGATGCTACAGTACCTAATGAGGTTGGGCACACAGGAAATGTTGGCCGTGGAGGAGGTGAAGGGGGAGGCGACCGAGGCCTCCAGCTCTGACAGAGAGATCCCACTGTGAGCTCTCTTTAGGGCCTGGAGATAGCAGAGGGAGGAGGGGAGGTCACTCGATGTGCTCCAAATAATTGCTTGGAACATTGGTTGTGGGTTTAATTCCCATGGAGGCCAGGTGAAAGGTAATAGCCTGTCTGCTAAAATACATTTTATAGCAGAGTTAAAAGAGGGCGGCATTACAGGAAAGAGACGTCTGTTCCTAATAGTGGCATCAGGAGAATACTGCCCACTTATGTCATACTGCTTGAACTGTGTACAGTTTGAAAACAGCTGATCCTATGGTCTGAACAGTGGCCTTGATCATAGAAACACTAATCTGCCCCATTCAAGCATTTTTTTTAATACAGCAAATCAAATCAATATATGCCATTTAGCAGCTGCTCCTATGCAAAACAACTTACAATCATGTGTGCATGCATTTTACATAAGGATGGTCCCGGGAATCAAACCCACTATCCTGGTGTTGCAAGCGCCATGCTCTATCAACTGAGCTACAAAGGACCACATTAATTGTAGTAAAACATGCTTTTAAATTATGAGATGAAAAACACTGAGTACATCTCTTCAGAACTGTAGTACACATAAAAATGACAACCCCATACTTACGCCACAGTCATTGGCACCATCACCACACATCCCTACAGTATAGCTGCAAAGGGCAAAAAAATAAGAGGCAATTAAAGCCAAGTGGTCAACATATTATTTCGCTGGATGACAGAAATGTAGCATAATGTAGTTTCCCAGTAAGCACAAGACGTGATTCCAAAAGGACGTATTTTCATCCAAAAATAACTATTTTGAACGCCTTGTGCTTGTAGGGGTTAGTGCTGAAGAGGAGACTCACTCCACACTCTGTAGGACCTCTACCAGCTGGGTCTTCTGGTCAGGAGCCATGCGGGCGAATATTGTGGAATGCAGTGCCAGCTACAGCACCACCCAGTGGACAGACAGAGCATAACACTAGCATCAAATAATGTGGTATTAGTGTGACTAAAGCTGCGTTTACACATGCAGCCCAATTCTGATCTTTTGCCCAATTAATGACAAAAGAGTTGATCTGATTGGTCAAAAGACCAATGAGTGGAAAAATATCTGAATTCGGCTGCCTGTGTAAACAGAGCCATGATGTCCATATTTTTTAAAATTTAACCAGGTAGGCTAGTTGAGAACAAGTTCTCATTTGCAACTGCGACCTGGCCAAGATAAAGCATAGCAATTCGACACATACAACAACACAGAGTTACACATAGAATAAACAAAACATACAGTCAATAATACAGTAGAACAAACAAAACAAAAAGTATATTTACAGTGAGTGCAAATGAGGTAAGTTAAAACCTGTTGAAACTAGGGGGCACTATTTTTATTTTTGGAAAAATAACGTTCCCAAAGTAAACTGCCTATTTCTCAGGACCAGATGCTAGAATATGCATATAATTGACAGCTTAGGATAGAAAACACTCTAAAGTTTCCAAAACGGTAAAAATATTGTCTGTGAATATAACAGAACTAATATTGCAGGCGAAATCCTGAGAAAAATCCAATCAGGAAGTGACCCTTATTTTGAAACCCCTGTCTTTCTATGCATCCCTATTGCCCATTGAAAGGGATATCAACCAGAATCCTTTTTCTACGTCTTCCCTAAGGTGTCTACAGCCTTTAGACGTAGTTTCACGCCTTTATGTTGAAGAATGAGCGTAAACGAACACATTGCGTAAGTGGCCAGCTGATGGCTCTCAGAGTGATTATTGCGTAAAAGAGAGAGGCAGCCATTTTTCCTCCCGGTCCTACTGAAAAGCCAACTGTCCCGGTTGATATATTATCGAATAGATATTTGAAAAACACCTTGAGGATTGATTATAAAAAATGTTTGCCATGTTTCTGTCGATATTATGGATATAATTTGGATTTTTTTTTGGCATTGTCATGACCGCTATTTCCGGTGGATTTCTGAACATAACGTGACAAACAAACGGAGGTATTTTGGGTATAAAAATTATCTTTATGGAACAAAAGGAACATTTGCTGTCTAACTGGGAGTCTTGTCAGTGAAAACATCTGAAGATCAAAGGTAAACGGTTAATTTGATTGCTTTTCTGATTTTTGTGACCAAGCTTCCTGCTGCTAGCTGGACATAATGCTATGCTAGGCTATTGATAAACTTACACAAACGCTTGTCTTGCTATCGCTGTAAAGCATAATTAAAAAATCTGAGACAACAGGGTGATTAACAAAAGGCTAAGCGGTGTTTCGCTATATTTCACTTGTGATTTCATGAATATGAATATTTTCTAGTAAGATTATTTGACCGTTGCGCTATGCTAATTAGTGTAGTTGCTGACAATTCTCCCGGATCCGGGATGGGTAGTTCCAAGAGGTTTTAAGGCAATAAATAGGCAATGGTGGCAAAGTAATTACAATATAGCAATTAAACACTGGAATGGTAGATGTGCAGAAGATGAATGTGCAAGTAGAGATACTGGGGTGCAAAGGAGCAAGATAAATAAATAAATACAGTATGGGGATGAGGTAGGTAGATAGATGGGTTATGTACAAGTGCAGTGATCTGTGAGCTGCTCTGACAGCTGGTGGTTAAAGCTAGTGAGGGAAATGTGAGTCCCCAGCTTCAGAGATTTTTGCAGTTTGTTCCAGTCATTGGCAGCAGAGAACTGTAAGGAAAGGCGGCCGAAGGAGGAATTGGCTTTGTGGGTGACCAGTGAGATATACCTGCTGGAGCGCTTGCTACGAGTGGGTGCTGCTATGGTGACCAGTGAGCTGAGATAAGGCGGGGCTTTACCTAGCAGAAACTTGTAGATAACCTGTAGCCAGTGGGTTTGGCGACGAGTATGAAACGAGGGCCAACCAACGAGAGCGTACAGGTCGCAATGGTGGGTAGTGTATGGGACTTTGGTGGCAAAGTTTGTTGAGTAGAGTGTTGGAGACTATTTTATAGATGACATCACTGAAGTCGAGGATCGGTAGGATGGTCAGTTTTACGAGGGTATGTTTGGCAGCATGAGTGAAGGATGCTTTGTTGCAATATAGGAAGCCGATTCTAGATTTAATTTTGGATTGGAGATGCTTAATGTGAGTCTGGAAGGAGAGTTTACAGTCTAACCAGACACCCAGGTATTTGTAGTTGTCCACGTATTCTAAGTCAGAGCCGTCCAGAGTAGTGATGCTGGACGGGCGAGCAGGTGCGGGCAGGGAACGATTGAATAGCATGCATTTAGTTTTAATAAGGGTTTACCATGTAGGTATTACAAACCCAGCTCAGTTAAGGGAGGCACTGAACACTAGAATGTAGCAATTTAGTACGTCTGTCATCGTACAGTCATTTCATTTCTATTGTCCAAACAGAGTGATGGAGTTTGGCACTGACCTTTTGGACTAGGTCAGGGAAGTGTTCGGTGATGACAGCAAAGGACCTGCCACTCATGGCAAAGTGGTAGCCCTGCTCCTGCTGCTTGTGCTGCTCACCATAAGCCACATGGCCCACATCGTCAAGGCTGATTTCCACTGACTGGGGAACAATAGAGAAAAGGGCGACATGAACGGCCATGATGGATCATCAGTTGCAACAACATCAATGAGGAAAAGATAAACTGTGTCCTTAGGCTACAGGACATGTAATATACTGAATATACACATACTGCATTATTCATCCAGGGAATACTTTTTAAGCAAGTCTCACTTTGTTTCCAAGTGAGACTTGGTTTAATAGACTCATATCCTGTCTTTATAGAATAGTTTAATCCACATATTTTAATTATGTCTTTCCCCTCACCTCAACACAGTTGTCTTTGCTGGTGGCGTGGTTCTCTGTGTAGTGCCAATTGATCGTAGCAGGCTGGATGTCTTTGGGAGGTGTGGCGTCTGCTACGATGACCCTCTCATGAGGGGTTATCATCCCACAGTCTCTGGCTACTGATATAGCGGTTAGCATATTATCGCCTACAGTCAGACAGTGAGAGATGACAACAAGATGCAAAACAAGTTAAATGACTAACATGTCAAATGTAAGACGCTCAACATTTTCATTGTTATCAGTGTAGGGGTGGCAGCTAGTCGTAGTTAGCTTAGTCATTCCAAATGACATAACAGCAGTTTATATGGCTTTGCAGTACTGATGGTTGCTTCAGTGTAAAGTGCTGGTGGGACTATGGTATTGAATATTGGTAAGATTGGTACATGCTACAGTACAACACGGCACTCGCAAACCTAAACAATCTCCCAGAATGCTGACAACATGTTGTATTGTAGATGAAGACTGTATATGATTGGCTTATTCACCTGTAACCATCACAGTGCGGATGTTTGCATGTCGCAGGTCTTTTAAAACCCCAGAAGTCTCTTCCTTTAGCTTGTTTTGCATGATTATGAGCCCAAGGAACTCCATATTGGTCTCTATGAGATCTCTGACAGGTATAGAAAACAGATCAATCAATTAAAGACTAAGAATTTATCCCACATAATAAAGCAAATATTTAAAAAAGTTACACTATTTGTGAAAGGGGGAAGTTCACAAATTCACACATTCAAATGTCTTGAATCTTCTAACAAGAAATAAGTCAGTTCTCACTCCTGTGATGCTATTCAACACATTGCATTAAGCCCATTGTACTACCTGTTGAGGTTCTGGACCTTGTGCCAGGAGAGTTTGGCCTCCAGCTGGCGATGGGCCAAAGCTATGACTCTGAACCCCTGCCTGGTGTAAAACTCCAAGGTCTCTGTGAAGCTCTCTGGTACTAGAGTAAGAGAAAATAATCATTCATTGGGTTATAGTCTATTAACCTGCAAGCATGTTCATGTAAATGCGTAAGCCTGTCTTGACAGTGCACATACAGGCGGGGTACTGGAATAGAAGTACATGTTCTGGCAAACTGCTGCCTGGTAAGACTGAATAAAGGTCTAACTAACTTGTGTCCTCTGCGCAGAGGCTGGCCACAACCTCTGGCGCCCCCTTGAGGTAGGCGTCCATGCGCTTCTCCCCCAGCTTCCGGACCACCACACTCATCCTCTGTAGAGCTGACGAGAAAGGAAACTGGCGGACGATCCCAATCTCATAGGACAACTGAGAGACCGACAGCACAAGATCAAACAAAATCCATTCAACCGTTCAACTTTTCCCACTCACATACAAATCAATATTCAAGGAAGAAAAGAAAGATGCATTTGAAAAAGCCCTCACTACTTACCGTCAGCTCAGACAGCTCCTAAAAACACAAAGGAGAAAAGAAGGTTTAAAGAACATAGTTAAGGTATATCTACCAGATATTGAGATGTAGCAAGGTAGGAGAGAGCATACTATGGATACTGTACCATGTTCTGTGCTAGATTGACTTCCTGGTTGACCTCTGGGAGCACCTGTTTGGGTGGCCGCACCACGGTGGGCATTATGGGATTGTGGAGGGCTGTTTCTTCCTCTGTTGGCTCCTCTAGAATCTGAACATGACAAACATTGGTGTTAAACAACATTAGTGACCCATTTGAAACCTGGCAGCCCCTTCTGACAGGCTAAACATGATTTAGACAAGTAACCCGGGGGCCAGTCTGCCATCTTGCCAAGGCAACGATGTAACATTGCTGAATGTAGAAACAGTCTGGCACCAGTGGTAGGGATTTTGTGCTTATGTTAGCATGTCGGGGTGGCAGATAGCCGAGTGGTTAGAGCGTTGGACTAGTAAGCGGAAGGTTGCGAGATCGAATCCCTGAGCTGACATCTGTTGTTCTGCCCCTGAACAAGGCAGTTAACCCACTGTTCCTAGGCTGTCATTGAAAGTAAGAATTTGTTCTTAACTGACTTAAATAAAGGTAAAATATATATATCTTCCAGCTGCTCTGTTACCATAGCTCTGTTACCATAGCTCTAACAGAAAGAATGCCACTATCTGTCAAAATGTTTTGTGTTGTAGTCATGACATACAAAGATATGAAGAATGTGTCAGAGCATGTTTCAGTCAGCAACAGTACATATACAAGTTGGAACATTTCCTGTGTAATACCAGTATGTGTAACACATTACTACAGTATTATTACAGAAATGCAGTTAGCGTGTAGCATTGTTAGCATTTAGCATAACTACACTGAACAAGGGTACGAGAGATTATCATTCCAATATTGTCCTGGAGCCATTTTCTCCACAACTCTTCATTGGAATCCCCATTGACTTGGCTATCTGCAAAATACACTGAATAACAATATAAAACACAACATGCAAACAATTTCAACGATTTTACTGAGTTACAGTTCGTATAAAGAAATCGGTCAATTGAAATAAATTCATTAGGGCCTAATCTATGGATTTCACATGACTGGGAATTCAGATATGCATCTGTGGGTCACAGATACTTAAAAAAAAGGTAGGGGCGTGGATCAGAAAACCAGTCAGTATCTGGTGTGACCACCATTTGCCTAATGCAGTGTGACACATCTTCTTCACATAGAATTGATCAGGCTGTTGATTGTGGCCTGTGGAATGTTGTCCCACTCCTCTTCAATGGCTGTGCAAAGTTGCTTGATATTGGTGGGAACTGGAACACGCTGTCGTACAAGTCGATCCAGAGCATCCCAAACACGCTCAATGGGTGACATGTCTGGTGAGTATGCAGGCCATGGAAGAAATGGTACATTTTCACTTCCAGGAATTGTGTACAGATCCTTGTGACATGGACTGTGCACTATCATGCTGAAACATGAGGTGATGGTGGCGGATGAAAGGCACGACAATGGGCCTCAGGATCTCGTCACAGTATCTCTGTGCATTCAAATTGGCATCAATAAAATTCAATTGTGTTCATTGTCCATAGCTTATGCCTGCCCATATCATAACCCCACCGCCACCATGGGGCGCTCTGTTCACAACGTTGACATCAGAAAACCACTCGCCCACACGATGCCATACACGCTGCCTGCCATCTACCCAGTACAGTTGAAACCGGGATTCATCGGTGAAGAGCACACTTCTCCAGAGTGTCAGTGGCCATCGAAGGTGAGCCCACTGAAGTTGATTACGACGCAGTCAGGTCAAGACCCTGTTGAGGACGACGAGCACACAGATAAGCTTCCCTGAGACAGTTTGTGCAGAAATCCTTCGATTGTGCAAACCCACAGTTTCATCACCTGTCCGGGTGGCTGGTCTCAGACTATGTTACAGGTAAAGAAGCCGGGTGTGGAAGTCCTGGGCTGGCGTGGTTAAACTTGGTCTGGGGTTGAGAGGCCGGTTGGACGTACTGCCAAATTCTCTAAAACGACGTTGGAGGCGGCTTATGGTAGAGAAATTCAATTAACATTCAATTATCTGGCAAGAGGTCTGGTGGATATTCCTGCAGTCAGCATGCCAATTTCACGCTCCCTAAAAACTTGAGACATTAGTGGCGTTGTGTGTGACAAAACGGCACATTTTAGAGTGGTCTTTTATTGCCTCCAACACGAGGTGCACCTGTGTAATGATCATGCTGTTTAATGAGCTTCTTGAAATTTTACGTATACTTCCGCTCCCCCTCTCTGGCGCTCGTTGTCACCAGTTTACTTATGATCACGCACACCTGCAACCATAGTTACGCACCCCTGTGCCTCTGGACTCCTCACCTGGACTCCATCACTTCTATGATAACCTCCCCTATATCTGTCATTCCCTTTGGTTCATTCCCCAGGCAGTATTAGTTTTGTTTCTCATGTTCAGACGCTACTCTTGTTTTGTATTGTTCCATGTTATTTGTATTATTAAATTCACCCCCTGTACTTGCTTCCTGACTCCCGGTGTCTGCATTACACCACATCTGTCAGGTGGATGGATTATCTTGGCAAAGGAGAAATGCTCACAAACAGGGATGTAAACTAATTTGTGCACAACATTTGAGAGAAATAAGCTTTTTGTGCGTATGGAACATTTCTGGGATCTTTTATTTCACCTCATGAAACATGGGACCAACACTTTACATGTTGTGTTTATAATTTTCTTCAGTATATAACAGAAACTACTGTAGGTTACAATATCCACAAAGGAACAGAGACAGCGTTGGAAAAAAAACATTGCGACCGACTGACCCAGCCTGTAGCGTTGAACATCTTGAGGTCCATTGGGTCTCCGGAGAGTTCTCCCTCTAGCTTGGTCAGAGAGTGGCAGGTGGCCATGCAAGACACAAACGAGGACCTGACTAGTGTCTCATTGGCTGGGTCATCCTCTGGGGGAGAGAAACTGAGAGAAAGAAGTAGATTGAAAGCTGATCTAAGACCAATTTTGTGTTTTCCACCCATAGGGGGATGCAGCTCAGTAAACACGTGTAAATTGTGGGTTTCTGATTGAATAGCTTTAAAAAGGTAACTACAACATTATGTAAATGTGTACCTATCCCTTTAAAAGGACAATCTGCAGTTTGCTACATCAATTTTTGGCCCTACAAATTAATATGTACCCATTGATTGTTGAGAAATTTAAATAAAAAATACCTCATGAGCTTAGTTCAACTGCTGTACCCCATCAGAACCCAAAATATAAGCTTGTTTAACTCCAATGTTTATAAAACAAAGTACATGTAAATAAACACTGTATAGCCTCAAAACATGGTTAGAACAATCATTTTTGATATCATGGATGGTCAGCCCTTGCATCCATATCTCTGTCTATGAATTTGAAATTGGTTACATTTCTCCAGCCCCATCCCTCAGCTTTTTTACCAAAACAGTGGTAGGCTTTGTTATTGTTTCAACTGCTGATTTCCCCTTTAACGTAGTGGGGGTTTCACGAGGGGACTAGTGGGGTCACAGAGAAAGGACTGGGGGAAACAAATGAGCTGTGGTATTCATCCACTGACTTCCCCATAACAATGGAGGGGTCAGAGACCGTAGATAACTGATACATGGTAGAAGAGAACATCTCTCCTTAGCCATGGTAGCCATGATGAGAAACATGGACACCTCATATCCCACCCATTCTCACCTGCCATTTTCAACTCTCTGGATCCCCCAAAGGTCCAAACCATCTTCAGTGAGAGTACCAGTCTGTGTGAGGAGCAGGACAGTTACACAGAAATATACTGTAGCTTCATTCTACAACTGTCTGCATTTCGTACCTGTGTGCTAGCTAAAGATTTCTGAATACTTTATTTTAAAATCACAGAATCATAGTTTTACAAAAACATACTACTAGATAGAGCAATATGTTTCACTAGTGATTATAACAGCCTGATTCTTGGCATGAAGTTTGATAGTTTGTGTTTCGGTGGCATAGTGGGTACCTTGTCGAAGCAGACAAGACATAGTGGGTACCTTGTCGAAGCAGACAGGGCATTGTGGGTACCTTGTCGAAGCAGACAAGACATAGTGGGTACCTTGTCGAAGCAGACAGGGCATTGTGGGTACCTTGTCGAAGCAGACAGGGCATAGTGGGTACCTTGTCAAAGCAGACGAGGCATAGTGGGTACCTTGTCGAAGCAGACGAGGCATAGTGGGTACCTTGTCGAAGCAGATGAGGTTGAGTTGGCCACAGATGTTGATCCTCTGGGGACTGATGCAGAAGATACCCACACGTTTCAGCCGGCGCTGGGCATAGACGATGCCAGCTGTCATGGCTGCAGGCAGCGCCGGGGGCACCGTGATGGTGATAATGTCCAGAGATTCAACCACTATGGTTTTGGCTGGAACCTGTTCAAAGAGAAGAGAATAACCTTCTAATAAGTTTGGCCGGAACCTGGACATGGAAAATAGTCAATGAAATGGACAAACTGCAGACATAGGGAAACAACACTATTGCTGGACTTAACTGTCTCCATACTGATATTTTTCTATTTTACTATGAGACGGTCATATTCTTCCAAAAAAAGAGAATTGGTTGGGAATGGGCCATGCATGTTTAAATAATGGTCAATTCATACATTGTCGGAGGACTATTTTCACTCATTTAATACTAAGCCAAAAACACAGGAAGGATACTACACATTGATTGTGGAGTGGGTAGGTGTAATGCTCTTTGAGTACTAGCGAAAAAAGCACTACACAAATGCAATCTGTTTTCAATGCCTGAACAGACAAACTGCAAAGTGCAGTACCTGGTTTATGATGCTGAGGACGATGGTGTAGATGAAGCCAATGCCGGCCACTCCCACCAGACAGAGCAGGAAGAGATAGGCATCTCTGTACAGCTTGAAGTCAGTGGGCTTGGGGTACAGGATGGAGCGCACCAGCTGGCCCTTCTCTGTGCTGAAACCTGACAGACAACAAATATTGGAAATAACCTAAATAGCATTTGAATTGATGAGCTGCAGAGTGCCATATTAACCCTTTAATTGAGTACATTTATCTCACATCCCAGTGGAAGCTGGGAGCCCATCCTCACCATGTCTCTCTCCACTGTTGTATTCAGGGAAGGTTGGTTTAAAACTGAATGCACACAAACACTTTGAGCTAGACCTATAACAACTTTACAGCCCTGTATAGGTCAGTTAACCTAGAGTCTGAGGCCCATGCACTAATACACATATGCTATATTTAAGCAATAAGGTATGGGGGGTGTGGTATATGGCCAATATACCACAACTAAGGGCTGTTCTTAAGCATGACGCAACGTGGAGTGCCTGGATACAGCCCTTAGCCATGTGTATTGGCCATATACCACAAACCCCAGAGGTGCCTTATTGCTATTATAAACTGGTTACCAACGTAATTGGAGCAGTCATTTTTTGTTGTTGTCATACCTGTGGTATATGGTCTGATATACCACGGCTGTCAGCCAATCAGTATTCAGGGCTCGAACCACTCAGTTTATAATAGGTAATAAATGTGTATTAGGTGTATTAAGGTCAATGAAAAACAGCTCTATAACAGAAGACTGGAAACAATAAGTGGTCTCACCAGTCCTGACCACCACGGCCTTGACCAGTTCCCCGGTGTAGAAGCGGGTCTGAATGATGTGAGTGCCACAGAACAGCGTGTGTCTCTTGTGTTCCTCTATGCTATAGACGCCAGCCCCATCTTCTCCTGAGCTGGGTAGGCTGGTCTTGGTGACAGGCACACTCTCACCTGCAGAGGACCAATAGAAAGATATTATAGGTACACATAACCTGATTACACTACAATGGAACCATAGCAGCGTTTATTATGGCATATGGGGCCTGTTTTCCGGACCCAGATTAAAGCTAGTCCTGAACCGAAAAGCACTTTCAAATGAGTTTTCCCATTGAGCATGTTTTTTTGTTCAGGACAAGGCTTAATCTGGGTCCGGGAAACTGGCCCACAGTGTTCAAATTAAAGGATTAACATTTTATAGTCACCTGTCAGCATGCTCTCGTTGACGATGCAGTTTCCATGAATCAGCACGGCGTCACAGGGCATGATCATTCCATTGGACGGGATGACGATGACATCACCGGGGACCAGCTCTGTGGACATGGCCTCCTCGACATCTGTGTTCAACACAACACCACAGGGGTATACTACAAAGCAGGAGCCAGCTAACTGTGATAAACAACCAGAAATAACTATGGATTTTCTGTTTCATTAAGAAAGCTAAACTAAATAAATAAAAAAGGTATATAATAATATTTAGGCAAGTTAGCTGGCTAACTCCTTGTTCCGGTTTGTAGTATACCCCTCTGGTCAGATGACGAACCCATAACAAGCAGCATAGTCCATAAGGAGGACTTGTTTTTCCTTCACAATCAACAAAAAATGTAAATAAATAAATAAAAAGATGTAATAAAAGATGTAGGATGAAATTATACCCATTATCAAATCATCATCAAGTACACATTGTCGACCATTATCAAATACACATTATCAATGTAATACTTCAAAAGTGTAACCGAAACCTTGGAAAGGAGGAAGTCACTAATAAAATGCAATAATAGATGAATAATAATGAATACAGTACATTAATCTCTATAGTTACAAACCTAGAGTCCCTCTGCACACTGAGACACGTACGACACTGTGTGTCGCCACCATGTCATGCAGCATGATGTATTGCTGTGAGCAGAGAAAAAGGGGAATCCATTAAAAGAAACATAAGCTAAACAACACAGAAGTCATCTATTAAAAACAACAACAAAAATATGTTTTAAGTGAGAATTGGTTTGTACCCGAAAAAAGGAAATTCACGAGCACCACAATGCCTTTTCGACCCATTCTCTACCACGGTTTTCCAGCACACAGCTTTGACCTACTACAGTAGCTATGTTGGTATTATACTTCAAACTACAGTGCCTTGCGAAAGTATTCGGCCCCCTTGAACTTTGCGACCTTTTGCCACATTTCAGGCTTCAAACATGAAGATATAAAACTGTATTTTTTTTGTGAAGAATCAACAACAAGTGGGACACAATCATGAAGTGGAACGACATTTATTGGATATTTCAAACTTTTTTAACAAATCAAAAACTGAAAAATTGGGCGTGCAAAATTATTCAGCCCCTTTACTTTCAGTGCAGCAAACTCTCTCCAGAAGTTCAGTGAGGATCTCTGAATGATCCAATGTTGACCTAAATGACTAATGATGATAAATACAATCCACCTGTGTGTAATCAAGTCTCCGTATAAATGCACCTGCACTGTGATAGTCTCAGAGGTCCGTTAAAAGCGCAGAGAGCATCATGAAGAACAAGGAACACACCAGGCAGGTCCGAGATACTGTTGTGAAGAAGTTTAAAGCCGGATTTGGATACAAAAATATTTCCCAAGCTTTAAACATCCCAAGGAGCACTGTGCAAGCGATAATATTGAAATGGAAGGAGTATCAGACCACTGCAAATCTACCAAGACCTGGCCGTCCCTCTAAACTTTCAGCTCATACAAGGAGAAGACTGATCAGAGATGCAGCCAAGAGGCCCATGATCACTCTGGATGAACTGCAGAGATCTACAGCTGAGGTGGGAGACTCTGTCCATAGGACAACAATCAGTCGTATATTGCACAAATCTGGCCTTTATGGAAGAGTGGCAAGAAGAAAGCCATTTCTTAAAGATATCCATGAAAAGTGTTGTTTAAAGTTTGCCACAAGCCACCTGGGAGACACACCAAACATGTGGAAGAAGGTGCTCTGGTCAGATGAAACCAAAATTGAACTTTTTGGCAACAATGCAAAACGTTATGTTTGGCGTAAAAGCAACACAGCTGAACACACCATCCCCACTGTCAAACATGGTGGTGGCAGCATCATGGTTTGGGCCTGCTTTTCTTCAGCAGGGACAGGGAAGATGGTTAAAATTGATGGGAAGAAAACCTGATGGAGTCTGCAAAAGACCTGAGACTGGGACGGAGATTTGTCTTCCAACAAGACAATGATCCAAAACATAAAGCAAAATCTACAATGGAATGGTTCAAAAATAAACATATCCAGGTGTTAGAATGGCCAAGTCAATGTCCAGACCTGAATCCAATCGAGAATCTGTGGAAAGAACTGAAAACTGCTGTTCACAAATGCTCTACATCCAACCTCACTGAGCTCGAGCTGTTTTGCAAGGAGGAATGGGAAAAAAATTCAGTCTCTCGATGTGCAAAACTGATAGAGACATACCCCAAGCAACTTACAGCTGTAATCGCAGCAAAAGGTGGCGCTACAAAGTATTAACTTAAGGGGGCTGAATAATTTTGCACGCCCAATTTTTCCGTTTTTGATTTGTTAAAAAAGTTTGAAATATCCAATAATTGTCGTTCCACTTCATGATTGTGTCCCACTTGTTGTTGATTCTTCACAAAAAAATACAGTTTTATATCTTTATGTTTGAAGCCTGAAATGTGGCAAAAGGTCGCAAAGTTCAAGGGGGCCGAATACTTTCGCAAGGCACTGTATGTGTAGGCAGGTTGCTTAGGATTCAACCTTCTCCTATATGATGGTAGGGAGATTTGAAGTTAACGCTAGCCCCCCCCCCCCAATAATAACTATTCTGTCATTGCCAAGGAACGAGTAACATTTAACTTCGATAACTCTGATTGAGAGGCAACATGGCCGCCACTTCCGCTACATGAGGAAGTGCTTAGTCTAGGACGACCACCCACCTTCTTGACGGTGTACAGCGAGGTAGCTATGGATATGACAGACATGAAGACTATGGCAGCGGCGTAGTAGTAATACTGTTCAATGCTCCACAGAATCACGCTGAAGAGCTGGAATATGTAGAACGGATTCAGGACCTGAGGATGAAGGAATTAATATGGGAAAAAAGTGGGAAATTATTGAGCTAGTTTCATCCTATGAAGCTTTATTGTCAAATTTATGATTGTTTTATTGTCAATTTATCCCATTATCATTTTAGATAATGGATTGTTATTATCAGAAAAATAAGCAGCGTTTACTCTAAGCCAGTGGTTCCCACCTCCGGTCCTTGGGTATCAACAACAGTACATATTTTTATTGTAGCCCCGGACAAGCACACCTGATTCAACTTGTCAACTAATCATCAGGCCCTCAATGAGTTGACTCAGGTACGTTTGTCTGGGGGCTACAACACAACTATGTGTGCTGTTGGGTGTACTCGAGGACTTGAGTTGGGAACCACTGCTCTAAGGTACAGTAGTTATTCCTAGCCATGTGACCTGACCCGTAAAAACTCTGGGGCCTAGTTGAAGACTATAAATAGGCTCCAGGGTTTTTCCAGGTCAGCTGATCAAGAAAAACTCCAGGTCATACTTGTTGTTGTGTGAGAGAAGATGTATCCAGTAACCTACCTCTTTTATGAGTAGCTTGAACACAGATGGCACCTTAACTGCTATCTCATTCACTTCAAAGAACAGTCTCCTGTTGAAACCGGATTGAAAACCATTAGCATTTTTGCCAGCTTTCTCACACGCCAAAGGGCCAAAGTGTTCAAACACCGGTATGCACTGTATGCTTGTGCGGACTAGCCAGTCTTAGCTGTACATTCAGAGATAAATTCCAACATTCAAAAGAGCCGTTGGGCCAAATGAGATTCAAGAACCGGTGGTGTGTGCAATAGTGCCTGTAGGAACAGGGATGATTATGCCTATGTGCAAGGGAGAGGTGCAGAAGAGGAGGCTGGTGGGAGGAGCTATAGGAGGAAGGGGCTCATTGTAATGGCTGGAATGGAATAAATAGAAAGGTATCAAACATATGGAAACCACGTTTGACTCCGTTCCTTTCATGCCATTTTGGCTATTACAATGAGCATGTCCTCCTATAGCTCCTCCCACTGGCCTCTTCTTACGTACTGTGTATGGAAGTAGAGGGTTGTGGGTAATGTAGGCTACCTGTAGTCCTGAAGTAGTTTGCTGAGACCAGAGCTGTGGTCGGTGTGGATGCTGGAACAAGTCACCCTGACATCCTCCAAACCTCTAGAAGAGCAGCACACACAGTCACCTCCATGGTAATACTGTATACTTACCACCTTTCATATAAGGATGATAGAGAATGTCCATGTTTTAAAAGTAGCTGGACAATTACACATGTATGGGGGTTACTGAAGTCTTATGTAATGTGATTTTGCAATAGGGCTCTTACTTAAACACTTCAAAATTCTGAAGCAGATCATTCCAGTAGTATTTTGTGCTGTGGTGGGTGAAGTAGCAAACCTGATAGAAAGAGAGATGTAGTCAGAACACCAAGCAATGTTCAGAAATCAACTGAGAGGGCTTTGGATCTGTATCCATCACTTCATGCGTCTCAATAATCTTGGATACCTTCCTTCCCTTGTGTCCTTTCCTCCAGGACCACAGATCTGTACATTTCACCCATCACTTGTCTTGAAGGAAATGACATGAAGGGAGAGAGCCATTCAAGACAACTGGGACACTGTTTGTTAATGAATATCAGAGGCCATTGCCTTACCTGAACTGGCTGGATATGGATGTATTTTCCCTGAAGTTCATCTTGGAGGGCACTGAAGGAGTGTATACTGTCCCCATTAGGTATGTGCAGAGGGCTTAGGAGATCGACACCGTCAAAGGGTCTCTTTCCAGGGGCTAGCATCACATGTACCTTGGCCCGGAACCATCTCCTAAACTCGTCCTGTTAGAATTTAATTAACCAAGTCATCCAGTTAACATTGTCCCCAGGATAAATTGCGCACAGCACATGGACTTCGAGCTTGGGGAGGATGTGAATACCATCCATTTGATGCTGTAAGACAGTGATATTAGTGATTAAGCAGACTGACTATTCAGTAGAGAATTGGTTATAGTAAATTACAATTTGTAATGTAGTCTCAAGCCAGTGTTATCTTTACTGTTACTTAGGGCGTAGTAGTTTTTTTTGGGGGGGTAGATCAGCTTTAATGTTGCGGATAGATTGTAGCTTCCATCAATGTAATTGTCTGCATCATTTCCAATCTCCCATATATTTTTGGGATATATATATATATACACACACACACACACACACACACACACACACACACACACACTACCGTTTAAAAGTTTGTGGTCACTTAGAAATGTTCTTGTTTTTGAAAGAAAAACACATTTGTTCATTAAAATAACATCAAATTGATCAGAAATACAGTGTAGACATTGTTAAGGTTGTAAATGACTTTTGTAGCTGGAAACTGCAGATTTTCAGTTTATTTTCAGCTGTGCTAAGATAATTGCAAAAGGGTTTTCTAATGATCAATTAGCTTTTTAAAATTATGAACCTGGATTAGCTAACACAACATATCATTGGAACACAGGAGTGATGGTTGCTGATCATGGGCCTCTGTATGACTATGTAGATATTCCATAAAACATCAGCCATTTCCAGCTACAATAGTCATTTACAACATTTACAATGTCTACACTGTATTTCTGATCAATTTGATGTTATTTTAATGGACAAAAAAAATGTGCTTTTCTTTCAAAAACAAGGACATTTCTAAGTGACCCCAAACTTTTGAACGGTAGACATATATTTTTAAAATATATTTTCTTTTATAATTTCCCACAAACCCTACCACTCCTCCCCTAATTGGAGTAAACTAGTGAACAATAACACTTAGGCTTCTGCTTCCAGCGTTATACGTACTATATAGTTTTTACAGACGCAATCTATTTGACAATAGTTATATGTTGTTGGTTTTTAGTTCTGGCCTTCCTCTATTTCTGATGTTCATCCAGTTAGTTGTATTTGCTATATCTTTTTAACTGTGCTATATTTCACATTTTTACAGACACAGTATGTTTTATATTAGTTATCTTGTTGTTATTAGTCCCACCCTTCAGCTCCATTCAACCCCTCTCATCTATCTCTTAACACCATCCATTTTGGATTTCTATTTGCTATATATTTTTCATCTGTGCTGTGATGTTTCACATAAAGTTATGAACCTTTCTATTCTCATAGTTTCTACAGATTGTAAATTAAAGATAAAATGTTTTGCTAAAAGTTTTATTATATTATGGATCGATTGACTAGGACTTTTCAAATCACCCAATGAAAGGTTATCTTTGGTGAGTAAGATTAGTGTACCGTGGATCTTAGCAGCAGTGTCTGGGACTCCCTGATGAAGGGGGTCCGTGTGCAGGTCAGTCTCACTCCCCACTCAGGCAGCCAGTAGAGCACCAGAAACAGCAGCCCCCCGGTGCACACCGCCCCAACGGCCACCAGAACCATCTTCCAGGGGCACGGCCGGTAACCCCACACCTCCTATAGACACACAATAAGATTGTGGCACATGTTGGGTCAGAGAGCAACATTTGGCTGTAACACCTCTTGGATGGAAGCTCAGCTACTCTAGCTCCTACCCCAGGCACTTCTTAAAGGATCCGCCCCTTTTTTCCCAATGTTCACCTAAAATGACATACCCAAATCTAAGGAAGTATTAGATCAATATTAGCTAGCTATATCACGCCACCTGCTATGCTATGCTAGCGCAGCAGTAATCAGTATGGTATATACAAGGCTAAGCCTAGATGGCCTTTCACTATATATGCTTACACGTAGTATTCAGTCATCTCTGATCTCCATAAAGACCCTAGCTGGGCCAGGGGTAGGATCTTGGGTCTTGATGGAGTTATGGTTTTTGGACAGGCATGCATGATATGGTGTTTGTTCAGTCACTCACCATCTCGTCCTCCAGGCCCTGGTTGATGATCTTCACGTCTTTCTTCTCCATCCTGTCAGAAGTGTTTAAAGGTCCCACTGAAACAACAGGGAACATCTTACTCAGCGTCTTGGAACTGTTTGCCATTGTAAATATTCCTGTTTGGGTAGCATGTTGGATTTTGTCTCGTTATGTTTGAATTGAAGCTGCGGTATTTGACTTGAAACGAAAGGATCCAAAAACCTGTTCTACCATGGCACTATCACCTTTGCCTGTGGCAGTTTAGGCCCGGAATGCTGTCAAGCCCTTTTTGACAAATGCGTGGATTTAATGTGCTATACATTGCAAGATGGCGCCGAGAGATGGCAGCTTCCCTTCAAGTCCTTAGGAAACTGTGCAGTATTTTTTTCAATGTATTATTTATTACATTGTTGGCCCTGAAAACCTTAAGTGTTATTACATACAGCCGGGAAGAACTATTGGATATCAGAGACGTCAACTTACCAGCACAACCAGCACTACGACCAGGAATCCGACTTTCCCAAAGCGGATCACACAGTATTTGAACTGATTCCAGAGGCCGACCCAAAACAACGCCGTCAGAGGAGAGGGTGAGGAGCGGTCTTCTAGTGAGGCTTTGGATGCGCGCACACCACCCACCGCTTCTGAGTATATTACTAGCTAATGTCCAGTCCCTGGTTAACAAGGTAGATGAAATTATGGCAAGAGTTGCTTTCCAAAGAGATATCTGGGATAGTAACATACTCTGTTTCACGGGTGACATGGCTAGCTGGGGACACACTGTCAGAGTCCTTACAGCCAACAGGATTTTCCGTGCATTGCGCCGACAGGAACAAACATCTCTCTGGTAAGAAGAAGGGGGGGTGTATGTTTCATAATTAACGACTCATGGTGTAATTGTCACAACATACAAGAACTCAAGTCCTTTTGTTCACCTGACCTAAAATTCCTCACAATCAAATGCCGACCGTATTATCTCCCAAGAGAACTCTCCTCGGTTATCCTCACAGCCGTGTATATCCCCCCTCAAGCCGACGGCCATCAAGGAACTTCACTGGACTTTATACAAACTGGAAACCATATATTCTGAGGCTGCATTTATTGTAGCTGGGGATTTTAACAAAGCTAATCTGAGATCAAGGCTACCTAAATTCTATCAGCATATCAATTGCAGTACACGAGTGAGTAACACACTCGACCACTGCTACTCTAACTTCCGCAATGCCTACAAGGCCCTCCCCCGCCCTACTTTTGGCAAATCCCCTCCCCTAGGCAGAAACTAAAACAGGAAGCACCCGTGTTTAGGTCTATCCAACGCTGGTCTGACCAATCGGATCCCACGCTTCAAGATTGCTTCGATCACATGGACTGGAATCTGTTCCGGGTAGCCTCAGACAATAACATTGACGTATACACTGACTAGGTGAACGAGTTTATAAGGAAGTGTATAGGAGATGTTGTACCCACTGTGACTATTAAAACCTTCCCTAACCAGAAACCGTGGATTGACGGCAGCATTCGCGCAAAACTGAAATCACATACCACCACATTTAATCATGGCAAGGTGACTGGAAACATGAACGAATACATACAGTGTAGTTATTCCCTCCTTAAGGCAATCAAACAAGCAAAGCATCAGTATAGAGACAAAGTAGAGTTGCAATTCAACAGCTCAAATATGAGACGTATGTGGCAGGGTCTACAGACAATCACAGATTCTAAAAAGAAAACCAGCCCCGTCGCGGACGTCGACGTCTTGCTCCCAGACAGATTAAACAAATTATTTGTGTGCTTTGAGGACAATAGTTCCACCGACACAGCCCGCTAACAAAGACTGTGGGCTCTCTTTCTCCGTGGCCGACGTGAATAAAACATTTAAACGTGTTAACCCTCGCAAGGCTGCCGGCCCAGACGTCATCCCTAGTCGCATCCTCAGAGCATGCGCAGACAAGCTGGCTGGTGTGTTTACGGGACAGTCTGCTGTCGCTACCATTGTTCCTGCTCCCAAGAAAGCTAAATGACTAGGGTTTGCAAAGTGTCGAAAACTTTACGATAAATTTACAGAATTTTTCTGGAAATCTTCTATGGGAAGTTAAGCCTTGGAATTTGTGGAAATTTGCAGCAAATTTACAGCAAAGTGTGTTTAAATCATTTCTAACTTGTGGGTTTTAGCTTGCTTGAGCCTGCTAACTGAGGAGTGTTAATTCCCATGTTTCCATACATGTTTCATTTTAAAACATTTATCTTACAAAGGGGTTGTTTTAATCTAATTGCTTAACTATTAATCTGTACATGGAATTGCATTTGTTTAAAAAAAAACAAATTTTCTTATAATCTTTACAGGAAAATGCCACAGGCACTATCTGATGTGTGGAGACATTTCACTGCAGCTAATGTAGAAGGAAAAGCTGTGTACATTTGCAAATACTGTTCCAAATCATATGTGAAAAATGCAACAAAGATGCAGAATCATCCGGCCAAGTGCATAAAGTGCTCACATCACACCCATTGTCTGCGCTGCTCATGAATTGAATCTGCACCTCAAGGACATCATGGCACTGAAAACAAAGGATACATTCTACAAGAGAGCCAAGGTAATGATTAGGTATGTGAAGGGTCATCAAGTTATAGCAGCAATCTACCTCACCAAGCAAAGTGAGAAGAATAAGATCACCACATTGAAGCTGCCCAGCAACACCCGTTGGGTTGGTGTGGTCATCATATTTGACAGTCTCCTGGAGGGGAAGGAGTCTCTTCAAGAAATGGCCATATCACAGTCTGCCGATATGGACAGGCCCATCAAGACGATCCTCCCGGATGATGTATTTTGGGAGAGAGTGGTAAGGGAGACAATGCCATCCTGTCTGATGTTCAGACTCTGCTTGCAGATGTAAGAGAATAAATCCGTACTGCCCTGCCCACTCCACTGTTGCTCCAAGCAGAGGAAACTGCAGTTCTGAAATACATCAAAAAGCGTGAAGACTTCTGCCTGGAGCTCATACACGCCGCAGCGTACATGTTGGACCCCAAGTATGCTGGCAAGAGCATTCTGTCTGGTGCAGAGATCAACAAGTCCTGTGGTGTCATCACTACCGTGTCTCGCCACCTTGGCCTGGATGAGGGCAAGGTTCTTGGCAGTCTGGTGAAGTACACTTCCAAGCAAGGGCTTTGTGATGGAGATGTAATATGGCAGTCGGCCAACATGTCTCATCAGCCACCTGGTGGAAGGGACTTTGTGGATCTGAGGCTCTTTCCCTTGTTGCCTCTATCATCCTCCAAATCCCACCAACATCAGCCACCTCAGAGAGCAACTGGTCCTTGTTTGGGAACACACACACCAAAGCATCAGGCTGACCAATACAAGGGTTGAAAAATTGGTCGCCATCCGGGCAAATTTGAGGCTTTTTGAGCCTGACAACGAGCCATCCTCAACGAGGTTGGAAAGTGACAGAGAAGATGAGGCCTCAGAGTCTGACGTTCAAGAGGTGGACATTGAGGAGGTCCAGGGAGAAGACATGGAAGCCTGAGAGAAAGACAACCAAAACTTTAGTTTCTAGACTATCATTTTACAGACGCATGATGAAAACGTTTTTGGGAGATGCGATGGATCATTGGGGATCATTCAATATTCCCTTTCTTTTGTTGGTCAGTGAAATCATCCCATGTGAAGAGTCAACTCATTTAATTCAACTTCAATTCGTAACAATTTTTTTCTTTTATTTCCATTGAATCATTTGCAATTGTCTACTTATGATGAGGTAAAAGGTTTATGTTTCTGTCTCCATATTATATGGTAAATATATCCAATGCAAAAAACATCTACATGTAAATGTTATTAATATTAATTCCCATACATTCCCATTAATTCCCATACATTCCCGTTAATTCCCATATATTCCCGTTAATTCCCACAGAAAGTTTCCACCTCTGAAGATACCCCAAAATCTGCAATCCTATAAATGACTATCGCCCTGTAGCAATCACTTCTGTCATCATGAAGTGCTTTGAGAGACGAGTCAAGGATCATATCACCTCCACCCTACCTGTCACCCTAGACCCACTCCAATTTGCTTACCGCCCAAATAGGTCCACAGACGTTGCAATCGCCATCACACTGCCCACTGCCCTATCCCATCTGGACAACAGGAATACCTATGTAAGAATAGGTACAGCTCAGCATTCAACACCATAGTACCCTCCAAGCTCATCATTAAGCTCAAGACCCTGGGTCTCGACACCGCCCTGTGCAACTGGGTCCTGGACTTCCTGACAGGCTGCCCCGCAGGTGGTGAAGGTAGGAAACAACATCTTCATTCCGCTGATCCTCAACACTGGGGCCTCAGAAGGGTGCGTTCTCAGCCCTCTCCTGTACTCCCTGTTCACCCATGACTGCGTGGCCATGCACGCCTCCAACTCAATCATCAAGTTTGCAGACGACACTACACTGGTAGGCTTGATTGCCAACAACGATAAGACAGCCTACAGGGAGGAGGTGAGGGCCCTCGGAGTGTGGTTTCAGGAAAATAACCTCTCACTCAATGTAGGCAAAACAAACGAGATGATCGTGGACTTCAGGAAACAGCAAAGAGAGCACCCCCCTATCCATATCGACGCGACAGCAGTGGAGAAGGTTGAAAGTTTTAAGTTCCTTGGTGTACATATCACTGACAAACTGAAATGGTCCACGCACACTGACAGTGTGGTGAAGGAGGCGCAAGAGCGCATCTTCAACCTCATGAGGCTGAAAAAAATTGGGCTTGCCACCAAAAACCCTCACTAACTGTTACAGGTGCACAATTGAGAGCATCCTGTCAGGCTGTATGACAACTGCACCGCCCACAACCGCAAGGCTCTCCAGAGGGTGGTGCGATCTGCACAACGCATCACCGGGGGCAAACTACCTGCCCTCCATGACACCTACAACACCCGATGTCACAGGAAGGCAAAAAAGATCATCATGGACAATAACCACCCACGGCACTACCTGTTCACCCCGCTTCCATCCAGAAGGCGAGGTCAGTACAGGTGCATCAAAACTGGGAAAGAGAGCTTGTCAAGGCCATCTGATTGGTAAACAGCCACCACTAGCACAGAGAAGCAGCTGCCTATCTAGACTTGATATCATTGGCCTCTTTAATAAATGGAACACTAATCACTTTAATGCCACTTTAAGAATGTTTACATATCTAGGGTTACTCATCTCATATGTACTGTATCCTTCACTGTCTATTGCATCTTAGCCGCTCGGTCACTGCTCATCCATATATTTTATACTTATATGTTCTCATCCCATTCCTTCACTAGATTATGTGTATTAGGTTTTGTTGTGGAATTGTTAGATATTAACTGTTAGATACTGTCAGATCTAGAAGCATAAGCATTTCTCTACACTCTCAATAACATCTGCTAACCATGTGCATGTGACCATTAAAATTGGATTTGAATAACTAACATTATTGACTGACAAACTAATCTCAGACCTCTATTAAGAAAGGCTGTCAGCTCTTCAACCCTGTCTGTGTCAATAAAGACAAATGGGTTCAGGACACCCACGCCTCGTTCTCAGAAAGCTAAACACCTTCTTTGCCCGTTTAGAGGAAAACAGAGCCGCCAACGTGGGCCACGCCGCTCACGAGGACTATGTGTACTCTCGATCTTTTGACACAACTGTCTTGTGAAGAGGGCACGACAAGTCCTCAACTGGCAGCTTCATTAAATAATACCCACAAAAAAACTAGCTCAACGTCAACAGTGAAGAGGCGACTCCAGGATGCTGGCCTTCTAGGCAGAGTTGCAAAGAAAAAGCCATGTCTCAGACTGGCCAATAAAAATAAAAGATTAAGATGGGCAAAAGAACACAGACACCAGACAGAGAAACTCTGCCTAGAAAGCCAGCATCCCAGAGTCGCCTCTTCACTGTTGACATTGAGACTGGTGTTTTGCGGGTACTATTTAATGAAGCTGCCAGTTGAAGACTTGTGAGGCGTCTGTTTCTCAAACTAGACACTAATGTACTTGTCCTCTTGCTCAGTTGTGCACCGGGGCCTCCCACTCCTCCTTCTATTCTGGTTAGAGACAGTTTGCACTGTTCTGTGAAGGAAGTAGTACACAGCGTTTTACCAGATCTTCAGTTTCTTGGCAATTTCTCACATGGAATAGCCTTAATTTCTTAGAACAAGAATAGACTAACGAGTTTCAGAAGAAAGATCTTTGTTTCTGGCCATTTTGAGCCCGTAATCGAACCCACAAATGCTGATGATCCAGATACTCAACCAGTTTTATTGCTTCTTTAATCAGGACAACAGTTTCCAGCTGTGCTAACATAATTGCAAAAGGATTTTCTAACGATCAATTATCCTTAAAATGATAAACTAGCTAACAACGTGCCATTGGAACACAGGAGTGATGTTTGCTGATAATGGGCCTCTGTATGCCTATGTAGATATTACATTAACGATCAGCTGTTTTCAGCTACAATAGTAATTTCAAACATTAACAATGTCTATAGTGTATTTCTGATCAATTTGATGTTATTTTAAAATGGACAAAAAAAAATGATTTTCTTTCAAAAACAAGGAAATG
The DNA here is from genome assembly GCF_013265735.2 of Oncorhynchus mykiss. Lineage (NCBI taxonomy): Eukaryota > Metazoa > Chordata > Actinopteri > Salmoniformes > Salmonidae > Oncorhynchus > Oncorhynchus mykiss. The sequence goes on along the minus strand of NC_048592.1, from coordinate 31,885,170 downwards.
TCTAAGTGATCCCAAACTTTTGAGCAGTTGTGTACATATATATTTATATTCCGGACTCTGACATCATTTCTTGTTATTTCTTTAGTTTTTTTGTTGTTTTGGATTATGTGTGTATTGTTATTGTATTGCTAGATATATTGCTGCATTGTCGGAGCTAGAAAGATAAGCATTTCACTGCACCTGCAATAACATCTGCAAAACGCTGTACGTGACCCATAAACTTAGATTTTCATAAAGATGTTGCAGCTTGTAGATTTTGCATTCCATCAAGAAGAGGTTTTAAGTTGACGCCCTACTCCCTTAGACCAGAGGGAACATGGTTCAAGTAGGCTGGAGAGAGGTAACACAGTCTTAACCAATCACGATAGCAACAACAAAATCATATAGTTGGTGTGAAGAGGACATGTAAAATGAGAGCAGACTTTTGGTGTAAACATTCTGACAGTGATAAGGGTGTTTTCCCTAGCTTCTTTACATTTAGTTGATGATTAGTCAGCTCTTCTTTACAGACGCCAACTACCAACAATAAAGGCAGGCTTTTGGCAGTGGAAGAAGCTTGAAAGAATGTAAACACACTACTTAAGTTATTTTCACCTTCGTCCTTTTACTAAAAGCTGGTGACCTTCGCCTAAAAGTGATATCCTCTTGTCTTGTTCAAGATCTGACGCTTCTGTTCGGTCATTTCATTTAGTCCACATTAAGCATTTCTACTTAAATAGTGGACCATTCTGTATCAGAAGCATTTTTAACTATATTTTAAGGCTGGATGTGCTCAATGTCGGTCTATTTCAAACAGTAACACATCACAATACAGTAATAGCCTGTATGGCAGAGCTAAGGAGAAAATTACTCCAAATGTCACTTAAATGGTGATCCGTGTGAATCCTGACTACATTTTTGTGTAATTTACGATTCACAGTCAGAACATTATCAAATACATTGTATAAAGCCCCTTTTACACCCATCATTGTCAGTCCAAGTGCTTTACAGATACAGTGCCTTGCGAAAGTATTCGGCCCCCTTGAACATTGCGACCTTTTGCCACATTTCAGGCTTCAAACATAAAGATATAAAACTGTATTTTTTTGTGAAGAATCAACAACAAGTGGGACACAATCATGAAGTGGAACGACATTTATTGGATATTTCAAACTCTTTTAACAAATCAAAAACTGAAAAATTGGGCGTGCAAAATTATTCAGCCCCTTTACTTTCAGTGCAGCAAACTCTCTCCAGAAGTTCAATGAGGATCTCTGAATGATCCAATGTTGACCTAAATGACTAATTATGATAAATACAATCCACCTGTGTGTAATCAAGTCTCCGTATAAATGCACCTGCACTGTGATAGTCTCAGAGGTCCGTTAAAAGTGCAGAGAGCATCATGAAGAACAAGGAACACACCAGGCAGGTCCGAGATACTGTTGTGAAGAAGTTTAAAGCCAGATTTGGATACAAAAATATTTCCCAAGCTTTAAACATCCCAAGGAGCACTGTGCAAGCGATAATATTGAAATGGAAGGAGTATCAGACCACTGCAAATCTACCAAGACCTGGCCGTCCCTCTAAACTTTCAGCTCATACAAGGAGAAGACTGATCAGAGATGCAGCCAAGAGGCCCATGATCACTCTGGATGAACTGCAGAGATCTACAGCTGAGGTGGGAGACTCTGTCCATAGGACAACAATCAGTCGTATATTGCACAAATCTGGCCTTTATGGAAGAGTGGCAAGAAGAAAGCCATTTCTTAAAGATATCCATAAAAAGTGTTGTTTAAAGTTTGCCACAAGCCACCTGGGAGACACACCAAACATGTGGAAGAAGGTGCTCTGGTCAGATGAAGCCAAAATTGAACTTTTTGGCAACAATGCAAAACGTTATGTTTGGCGTAAAAGCAACACAGCTGAACACCCCATCCCCACTGTCAAACATGGTGGTGGCAGCATCATGGTTTGGACCTGCTTTTCTTCAGCAGGGACAGGGAAGATGGTTAAAATTGATGGGAAGATGGATGGAGCCAAATACTACAGGACCATTCTGGAAGAAAACCTGATGGAGTCTGCAAAAGACCTGAGACTGGGACGGAGATTTGTCTTCCAACAAGACAATGATCCAAAACATAACGCAAAATCTACAATGGAATGGTTCAAAAATAAACATATCCAGGTGTTAGAATGGCCAAGTCAAAGTCCAGACCTGAATCCAATCGAGAATCTGTGGAAAGAACTGAAAACTGCTGTTCACAAATGCTCTCCATCCAACCTCACTGAGCTCGAGCTGTTTTGCAAGGAGGAATGGGAAAAAATTTCAGTCTCTCGATGTGCAAAACTGATAAGAGACATACCCCAAGCGACTTACAGCTGTAATCGCAGCAAAAGGTGGCGCTACAAAGTATTAACTTAAGGGGGCTGAATAATTTTGCACGGCCAATTTTTCAGTTTTTGATTTGTTAAAAAAGTTTGAAATATCCAATAAATGTCGTTCCACTTCATGATTGTGTCCCACTTGTTGTTGATTCTTCACAAAAAAATACAGTTTTATATCTTTATGTTTGAAGCCTGAAATGTGGCAAAAGGTCGCAAAGTTCAAGGGGGCCGAATACTTTCGCAAGGCACTGTACCCAGCCTAAAACCCCATAGAGCAAGCAATATAGAAGCAGAAGCACACGGACAGGAAAAACTCCCTAGTTGGCAGGAACATACAGTAGGAAGAAACCTAAAGAGGAACCAGGCACCGAGGGGTGGTCAGCCCTCTAAGGGCTTTTCCGGGTAGAGATTTAATTTAAAGAAATGTTAAACATTTTATTTAACCTTTATTTAACTAGGCAAGTCACTTAAGAACAAAATCCTATTTACAATGACGGCCTACCCTGGGCCAAACCCGGACAACGCTGGGCCTCCCAATCACGGCTGGATGTGTTACATCCTGGATATGAACCAGGGACTGTAGTGACGCCTCTTGCACTGAGATGCTGTGCCTTAGACCGCTGAGTACATGTGGCCATTAAGTCCAGATTGCTTTTCAAGATGTTCAAACGTTCATAGATGACCAACAGGGACAGATAATAACCATAATGGCTATAGAGGGTGGAAACTTTTCACAACCCTTAACTTTAAGGTCGGGATAGGGTTCTAAGTATATAGCCTACAAAAGAAGGTTGATCTTTGGCCGGTAAGGTTTAGTGCATTTGCCTATTATAAGTTATGTGAACATGCAATGGATAACTGATCAAAAACCACGTCTACTACCCTGATTTGATAAGAGATGGACTTCCAACTTTATTTCACCAGTTAAAGTAATAGATGGGTAATTCCACCAATTTGGTGTAACTTGGTCAAAAAAAAACATTTGTTAACATTCTGTCATAAAGAACCCATGTTCAACTTTACATGATAAGGTACATTTTTTTTAAATGACTAGAGTAAGTGCCAAATAAAGTAACAGGGATGATGATTTCTTCTTAAATAAGCCATAAATCCCCTTGTGACAGGGGGAATGAAAACTTGTTGTGTGCAACAGGGAGTGGCAATTGAATGCTGGCTTTACAAAAAAATGAAACTGTTGAAACATTTCTAGCCTGTGAATCTATGGGTTACAGGGTTGATATTTTATGCTCGACCCACTCAGTTTTCCACCACAAAACACCAGTCCATTGCCAAAAAGAGTAGAACCAGTGTTTACTCTATGATTTGACTATTAGATTTTTATTTTGAAAACAATATGTATATTTTTATTTTATTTATTTACCTTTATTTAACTCGGTTAAGAACACATTCTTATTTACAACGATGGCCTCGGAACAGTGGGTTAACTGCCTTGTTCAGGGGAAGAGGAAGGAATAGCTTCACCATATTAAAATGAGAGTTCAGTTCAACTAACAGGGTTGACCTTAAAATGAAGGACAGACGTAAATAAACGACTATGAAATGAAATGAATAATAAATCTTCAGAAATTACTTTGTCAGAGCAATAAAATAGCATGGGCTTTACAATGATGGTGAACATGAAGACAGTTGGGGATTCAAATCTTCCTAGAAGTGACAGAGGGTTGGGGGAACAAGCCTTTATTCATATAAAAAATATATATTTTCTTGAATTATCCATGAGGTCTATAATAAAGGGCACTTCATTTAATATAACAGGCTTGGTGCACAATTTGTACTTAAAATATCAAAGAGATGCAAAAGGCACTCTTTTCGTGGAACGACCCAGCAGTAATGGTGGTCTACTACGTTACAGTAGGAGATAATAACAACCACTTTAAATCTAGCTGTAACTTTCACTAGCTATTGTACACACCAGTCACTGTTAGGGGCAAAATTGTTTATGTTTGTGGCTATTATTTAAAATAGTTTCAAGTAAAATAATAAACATTATCGTCGTAATTTCTAGACAAATTGTCATCTATTTTAAAAACCCATTCAATAAAGTATTTGAAAGTCCACGCATGGTAAATACGGAGTTTAGAGAAATATTTACCATTAGGTTACTTCACTACAGGTATATCCCACACAAGAAAAGTTAGAGCTTTCTGGATTCCTTGCACGACAGTTTGAGTGTAACGTTATCTGTTCAAACATTCCCCCATAGTACATGCTACAGTTGTAACGTTGTAACAGGGCTGTATGACGTAAGACATGTTTTTATCTCGCTGGGTCTTGTTATATGTTCGATATTTTTTATTTATTTATAAACATTTAAAATACTCACCAGAACCCTCTGGCCTCTTGCTATCAGAAATCACTCATATTGCGGGAAAAATACGGATTCAGAATTTCACCGCGCACAAATGTCTTCTACAATTTATGTGGCCTGTAAAGTGTCCACAGAAAGGGCGCGTGTGCAATATTGACAATGTGCTGTGGTATATTCCATGCGCATACAGACCGTCCGAAACTGGTTCATTCACGACCATTGAGGAGGAAGTGAAAAACAGGATGTGAGGACACATTTTGCGTACGCCTATTTTCTCTCATTATCTTATTCTTTCCTATCGCCGTCAAACCCCCCTGGGATAGTTAAAACCAGACGGAAGAGGAAGCGAGAATTACATTTTTTTTCTGGTTCATATACAGTCAGTTGTCGCTTTCAAGACAACTGGGAACTCGGGAAAAAAACGTGGTCCGATTGACACAAATCGTTTTGAACGGTCATCCAACTCGGAATTCCAAGTCGAAAACTCGGGCGTTTCTAGAGCTCATACTTCACGACCTGAAGATCACTGACATCATATGAGTTTACCTCGTTTTTTTCCGAGATCCCAGTTGTCTTGAAAGCACCATATGACAACGTTTACATGCACACCAGTATTCTGTTTTTGAGTTGATGCATATGAACATCCCATTTACAATAACCAGAATAAGCTCATATACCCCGGTTTTGAGAAACCTGAATAAAATGTCTGGGATATGCTTATCTAGATAGGATACTGTGGCATGTAAACGTCTTATCCCGTTTACTGTTGTTTATCGCGGTCTGCACGGGCTGTTTCGCATAGCAGGCTATCTCACATTTGAAGTTCAGACGGAAACGGTAACAATTGGAATAGTAACTGAAGTCTGGACACTGACTTTAGGCCTTACACGTAGCCTATAATAATATTAACTCCTGTAGAATGAAGTGTTTCTTGCAGTAAAATGTCAACTTTGTCTCGGGAACAGGAGTGGAGAAATGTTATTTATTTCTTCCATCTTGAGAAAATGTGAACGTGTGCCTAGGGACCTTGTTATGTAGCCTAACCCTGATTTTATTTTCCAGCTACATAAAAGCTGAGAGTATTTAACTTTAAACCAAAATATATATCCAAGACAAACTGAAATACTATAATTTCCAAGGCTTTTCATTTCCTTAAAACCTGTCAGCGTCGCCACTCCACGAGAGAAGTAGAAATGAAAGAGTAAACTTTACCAATGTCAACTAGATTGTTGATTATGCATTCATTCTATGGATTTATGACATCATTCTGGTAAGCAAATGCTTTATTTAATATTCTAGAGCACCAGGTTATGACAGAAGATATGCTGCATGTATCTAATTATAGACAAGTTGACTAACAAATAGCCTACCCAATGTCGGAAATTATAAGCAGAAAAATAACTATATGACTGAAGCTTAAAAACTTTTTTCCCCCCACCTCCTGTAAAAAAAAAATCTGCCATCCCTAGGCAAATTATGAATATTCTGTTTATTCATGGGTACCACAGGAATACTGGTGAGCGGGATATCAAAGGGGCATGTAAAGACCTTATCCCGAAAAATACCTTAAAGGTGCACTATGCAGAAATCACTCCGCCATTTTCTGTTTGCTAAAATTCTAATTTCAGTTTATGTGGCAAACAAGCAAGTACAGTGTGGAGAATCATTGTACCGTCTAAACTGCTGCGGAAATATAATTTCCATAACCCAAAATATTGTATTTTCAGCTGCTTGAAACTGGTATACAAAACCTAAAGAACGGGAAGCAGAGAAATTGCACACATAGAACAGATCTACCGCTTTTTAGACTTGCTTTCAATGAGAATGACAGATCTATAACTCACATATGTGAATTTGGTCAGATCAGCCAAAAAGTTACATATTGCAGCTTTAACCAGGATATGAGCTATTATCCGGAATACTGTGTGCATGTTAACGTGGTCAATGAAGTAGGTAGACCAGACCCAGCTGCTATGCATTGGTGTCCATGTGAGAGTCACCCCTTAATAACCTTTTACTGTAGTCGGCTAAATCAGGGTCACACAGAGTGATTCTTGGTGGTCTTAAACAAATCTACTTGGAAACAAAAGTACACACCTCACACATGGTTATGGGCTTAAAAAAAATAAGAAACGTGAACCATGTCAGATTTTAGAGTTTAAATGTAGTTTGCATCCCAATATTACACTTTATATACATCACAGAAGACTGAAATATAACAAAACTGTTTGACATAGAAACACCAGATTTGCATCAGTTAAAAAAACAACAACTATTAATTATGAAATTATGAAAAATATTATTACCATTCCACCCATGAGGCCAAAGAGGGCGCTTTTGGTCATTGACTCCAGCAAAGGAACTATATATATATATATGTAGACTTTTTTTCAATGGTAAACAACCTGAGTAAGACATCTTAATTCATCCACCATCTCTGGTTAAAACAGACCTCAAAGACTGGGCTTGCATCATCCATCTCAATGTGTTACATCTACTTGCATGCAAGACTTTTCTGTCTTCTTGGGGGTGAAATAAGAACATTTTCCAATTCATTCTGAAATCTTTCTCCCATCGGTTTACACTACCCTATCATGCCTATCCAAGAGATGGCAGTGTTCTTCAACATTTAACCATGATCTAAAATCGATTGATATCAAATAACAATGTGTGTAATATTCCAATCATTACGGTCACATCACGTACATTTTACACCAGGTTGGACATTTTTGACTAAGAAAACATTAGCAAAATGGGCACCTACTGAAACCTACAGTAATATATATATATATATATATATATATATATATATATATATATATATATACAGTATATACTGAACAAAAACATGCATGCTACACGCAACAATTTCAACAATGTTACTGAGTTACAGTTCATATAAGGAAATCAGTCCATTTAAATAAATTCTTTAGGCCCTAAACTATGGATTTCACATGACTGGGCATGTGCAGCCACCCACTGGGGAGCCAGGCCCATCCACTGGGGAGCCAGGCCCATCCACTGGGGAGCCAGGCCCATCCACTGGGGAGCCAGACCCATCCACTGGGGAGCCAGACCCATCCACTGGGGAGCCAGGCCCCTCCACAGGGGAGCCAGGCCCCTCCACAGGGGAGCCAGGCCCATCCACAGGGGAGCCAGGCCCATCCACTGGGGAGCCAGGCCCATCCACAGGGGAGCCAGGCCCATCCACCGGGGAGCCAGGCCCATCCACAGGGGAGCCAGGCCCATCCACTGGGGAGCCAGGCCCATCCACAGGGGAGCCAGGCCCATCCACTTAGGAGCCAGGTCCATCCACTGGGGAGCCAGGCCCATCCACTGGGGAGCCATGCTCATCCACTGGGGAGCCAGGCCCAGCAAATAAGAATACATTTTTCCCCACAAAAGGGCTTTATTACAGACTAACCGGTGCCCCTGCACATTGTACCGGTACCACCTGTATATAGCCTCGATACTGTTATTTTCACTGTCATTTTACTGTTTATTTTTTTTATTTCTTTACTTATCTATTGTTTACCTAATACCAATTTTTTTACTTAAAATTGCACTGTTGGGTAGAGCTTGTAAGTAAGCATTTCACTGTAAGGTCTACTACACCTGTTTTATTCAGTGCACGTGACAAATAAACTTTGATTTGAGAAATACTCCTGTTTCATCAGTTGTCCGGTTGGCTGGTCTCAGATGATCCCACAGGTGAAGAAGCCGGATGTGGTGTGTTTTGGGTCATTGTCCTGTTGAAAAATAAATTATAGTGTTACCAAGCGCAAACAAGATGGGATGGCGTATCACTGCAGAATGCTGTGAACCATGGTGGTTAAGTGTGCCTTGAATTCTAAATAAATCAGTGTCAACAAGAATGCCTCCCCACACCATCACACCTCCTCCTCCATGCTTCCCGGTGGGAACCACATATGCGGAGATCATCTGTTAACCTATTCTACGTCTCACAAAGACACGGCGGTTGGAACCAAAAATCTCAAATTTGGACTCATCAGACCAAAGGAGAGATTTCCACCAGTCTAATGTTCATTGGTTGTGTTTCTTGGCCCAAGCAAGTCTCTTCTTATTATTGGTGTCCTTCAGTGGTTTCTTTGCAGCAATTCAAACATGAAGGCCTGATTCTCGCAGTCTCCTCTGAACAGTTGATGTTGAGATGTGTGTGTTACTTGAACTCTGTGAAGCATTTATTTGGGCTGCAATTTCTGAGGCTGATAACTAATGAACTTATCCTCTGCAGCAGAAGTAACTCTGGGTCTTCCTTTCCTGTGGCGGTCCTCATGAGAGCCAGTTTCATCATAGCGCTTGATGGTTTTTGCAACTGCACTTGAAGAAACTATTAAAGTTCATGAAATTTTCCAGATTGACTGTCTTAAAGTAATGATGGACTGTCGTTTCTCTTTGGTTATTTCAGCTGTTCTTGCTATAATATGGACATGGTCTTTTACCAAATAGGGCCATCTTCTGTATACCACCCCTACCTTGTCACAACACAACTGACTGGCTCAAACGCATTAATGAAATAAATACTACAAATTAACTTTAAACAAGGCACACCTGTTAATTGAATTGCATTCCAGGTGACTACCTCATGAAGCTGGTTGAGAGAATGCCAAGAGTGTGCAAAGCTGTCAAGGCAAAGGTTGGCTTTGAATAATCTTAAATATAAAATATTTAACACTTTGTTTAATACTTTATTCCAGATGTGTTAATTTAGTTGTGAACTCTTCACTATTCTTTAACCTTGAATGAGCAGGTGTCTCCAAACATTTGACTGGTACTGTATATATGGGTGATTTCGTGGAAAAGTTAACCCGAGCCAGTACAAAAAAAAAGTTGTCATTTCCAAATGAAACCATGTTCATAATTGTCCTTAAAAGCCCAATTGGTTTCTCTCTTTTCGTTGTCAGTATCCTTTTTCAGCATTATGATATCCTTAACGGTAATGGATATTTCTGTATCTTAGCTTCAGACGCTCGTGCATTCACCAAATGTTGTGTGCTTGCTCCGAGCTAGTCTTCAGACTTTCACTGAAGCAACTGCTGATATCTTGAAAATGTGTTCTAGCTAAGCTTCTTGGAAAATATGCTAAAATGTGTTTCTCATAAATGGCAGTACTGTTCTTTTGATAGTTGATAAGTGGACTGTCACTCAGTATAGGCAGTCTATAATTAGCATATGTCAGTTTAGAATACAAATTAAATTCTGGTCTGCATTCATTCTGGTAAAGTAAACTTTTCATACACAGTAAGTGTACAAAACACCCAGAACACCCGAATATTGAGCACCCCCTTTTTGTCCTCAGAAACGCCTCAATTGGTCAGGGCATGGACTCTACAAGGTACCGAAAGCATTCCACAGGGATGCTGGCCCATGTTGACTCCAATGCTTCCCACAGATGTCAAGTTGACTGGATGTCCTTTGGGCAGTGGACCATTCTTGATTCACACAGGAAACTGCAGAGCTTGAAAAACCCAGCAGTGTTGCAAATCTTGACAAAAAACAGTGCGCCTGGCACCTACTACCATACCCCGTTTTAAATCTGGTCTTACTCATTCACCCTCTGAATGCACACAAACACACTCCATGTCATAGACTTACCAGGGGAAATCTGTCATGGAAAGAGCAGGTGTTCCTAAATGATTTGTACACTGTATACATTTTTTAAAAGAAACAATTAGTCTCAAACAAAACACAAGCTCCCCTAAAAAAGAAAAAAAACAGAAAATCTGAAATTTGGGGACCTTTTAATTGCCCAGTCTTCAATAAAGTCTTTACATGAAATTAACAATTAAAAAGGTAAACTAAAGTAAAACAGACAAAAACGTTACATGTACAATGTGTCAGACATTTCATCATTATGTATGAACAACGTGGTAGAAACCTTTCACATATATCTCTAAACAAATTGGTTTGTTTCTATTAATCGTTAGGTGCCCATCACAGACTTGTCAGGAAATGTAGACGTTGAAATAGAGCTGTTGCAGCAGTCCATTGTAAAAAATAAAGAGCGTCTTCCTTTACTTCTTTTCTTATTTAAGTCCTCTTTGCGCCGCCACTACCTCTGCCTGAAAAACAATAACAAACGGAAGCATCTTACAACGCTGGTAGAATTGTTGGTAGATACAAGTGGAGTAAAGAGAATACATCGAGTATGAAGTATCAATTGACATGTCCTCATCAGTTTTGCAACTTCAATTCAACCTATAGCAACCCCCCCCCCAAAAAATCTGAACTTATCACAAGGGGCCACAGTTGCGCGCTTGTATCTGCTTACCCACATCCATACCCACACAAGCAGTAAGAGTTGGCCCTAGCCTTTTGTGGGCCCCAAGCAAAATTCTGCTAATGGAAAACATATTTCAGTGGTTTAAGATGGTAAAATGATTCTCTACGCTATACTTGCTAGTTCTGCATAGTGCATCTTTAATTTCCTGACATTTTGCCATGGTGCGGAAAGAAATTTTAATAGTCCCCCCCCCCATAAGTTTAGATAGCTGGCCGCTAGACTAAATTTATCATTCTAAAAAAAGAATGAGACTGACATCATAGAAAAACATCCGACACACAACCAAATTGGACCTTGTGTATTCTATCACTAACTCTCAACAGTAAGTTGAGACCCCAGCTGAGTTCCTCCTGGTGGAAATTGATCTACGGGCCTACAAAAGGTGGGCCGCCAGTTAACCATTCCTGACCTAGATGATCTCACCTCCTCGTCCACCCCTGGAGCCGCTACCTCTGCCCCCAGAGCCACCTCTAGCCCTGGGTTTCTCTCCGTAACGCATGTTCGAGCCCGCTCCTTCTCCACGAGATCCTCTTTCACCCTGGGGTTTGGCATAGACCAGGGTCACCTTGCTCCCATCAATCTGTAGGTCTGCCATGGCATCCTTGACAGCCTTACAGACCTCTGAGCTCTCAAAGTCCACAAAGCCAAACCTTAAGAAGTGGCCAACTGTGAGTATTCAAAGGGCATCTGAATGTAAAAATGTGATTTGAAGGGGGACATTTTTCACCACATACCCTCTAGATATGCCAGTCTCCTTGTCTTTGGTGACTCGAGCTTCAATGGCACCTTCAAAGACACTTTTCAAAGTCTCCTCACTCGTCTCCTTGGCAAGATTCCTGACCATCAACGTCTTCGAAGGAACTACAAGAGAGCACACATATTACAGAAGTATGCATGATCACACAGCCAAACTATTTCAAATGATTCGCCAACCAATTCTCTGCTATGAGACGTTCATTGGGCAAGTCTAATAGTAATATTTACCAGTGTTCCCTTTGTCACCTTCTGGCCTCTTCTGGCTGAACTCTACTCTGATGGCTCTTCCACTAATCTTTTTGTTTAACGATGATTCCAGGGCTTCTTTGGCATCTTCCACACTTTCAAACTGAATGAAGGCATGACTTTTGAAAGAAAAAGGCCTAATTGTCACAATTTAATTATTTCCAGTCAGAACATGAAATTAATCGCACGAATACTTAATCATTTAATTCAATTTTTTTTTTGCAATTTGATGGCGTTCAACATTTTCAATAGAGGTCAACAAAGCAGATGCAGCAACAACATGCGTCTTCACTCACCCTCTCGGTTTACCATTGCTCTGTGGTATCTTGACACTGACTGCTTTGAGAAAGATTTCCTTCAGGGCATCCTCTTTTGCAGCGTAAGCCAGGTTGGTCACCAGTAATTCGTTATTTGGTGTGGCTTCAGCTATGGAACAGAACATTTGAGAACACGTTAACTTCATTCACTTTTCAGAGAACTATGATAAACAAGATGTCTCAACTAATCACTGAATTACAACATACTTTAATCTTGAAGATGCTAACGAGCAACATGACTAGCCATATAGCTAGCTAATCAAGTACCTTGTGCTTCTACAGTAATTTAAATTCCCATTGACCTCATTTCTTTCCATCTTTACCTGGAGCTTTGATTATTTTTTGTTGTTGGCTCTTTTCTCCCAAAAAGTCAATGACGATTACACGGCCTTGGACATCAATCCCCTGCTTCTCCTCCAGCACTTTCTCAGCAGTGGCCTCCGTTTCGAACTCTATGTAGGCAATTCTGTCACAACGAAATAGATGCAATAGACGTATTTAGAACAGAATCCTGGGATAGACATAACTAGCCCTTTCACGTAAATATCAAATGGACACTGCATCTCACCCTTTGCTTGGGGTGCCAATGCCTCCAGGAAACCTGATTTCGACAGCCGTGTCAAAGACTTTCCTCAAGTCCTCCTTTGTTGCTGCAAATGGGATATTCTTGACAAACAAGGTCCTGGCATCTTTAGCTGTGAGGAAAAAGACTGTCACTACATGGAAATCAATCAATTCTAGAAATGACAAATATAACAGTAGCAAGGATAACTCACTCAAGATGAGACTAGTACCTTTTTTGTCATCTACTGTGGGGTCTTTGACCTTGGCCTTGCCTAGCCTCATCTTTCGGTCCAGGATCTTCTCCCCATTCAGCTCAAGGGCTTTTGTCAAGTTTTCCTCTGTGTCAAAGTCGACATATGCAAATTTCCTATAGAATGCACATAAACATGGGGAAGAATCTGTATCATGAAGAAATCTACAAACATTCGTAGAGGTTAAGTTTATGCAGTGCATAACAATGCCAAGTACTCACTTTGTAATGTCCACTCGAATTTCCTGAAACAACAGACTATGCGATGTGAAGAAGTTTGCCAAGGCATCATTAATTTCCTCCACTGTCTTGGATGTGTTCAAGCTTCCAACAAAAAGACAAAAACCTTCAAAATAAAATAAAAACAAGATGCATGTTAGCACACTGAAACCATCAATCGCTCAAACAGAGGTGGTGATATTTACTGCTGTTCACAATCGTACCATCATTAATGCACTTGGTTTTCTTCGCTGGAGAAGTCTCATCCTCTGCTTCTGCTTTTCTCTTTACTGGGGCTGCAGCAACAGCAGGAGAGAGAAATGCAGACATGTATTAAAACACTATTCCATAGATACCCTGATGAAAAACAACTAATGGGTGACATCTGGCAAATATTGGTTACAATTCCGTTCTGTTTTTTGACCTCACCCTGGACTTGAACCTTTTCCGCATCAGCAGTTGTGTCCATCTGTTCCGCTTCTGAAGCTACACAAACAATATTCATTGACATTGGAAATACCTACTGAACTTAAAAACATATTGTTTCTTTTGTGTTTTGTATTTAAGAAATTTCATATGAACATTATCACCATTCCAATTGGGCTACATGTTGGGACTTGATGTCATACGCAGATATACAGTCTACGCTTCTTACCACCCCTCAAAGCATTTGCTACCTGGGGCATCTTTGACCTTGTTCTCTTCAGGTTCTGTGGAAACGATGACCTGTGGAGTAGTGGCAGCTTCCTCTGTTGATGCTGGAGAATCAGTCTGAACCTCTGCAAGGCATCATATTATATCAAAGGCTGATTAAATGTAATTATAATTGTATTTATTGCCAAAGTTACATTGGCACACTTACCAGAGTTATTGTCTTCGCTGATCTTTCCAGTTCTCTTTTTAGAGGTCTTTAATTGGGTTGTCTATAAAACATTTTGGGGGAATGAGCATTTCAGTACATTGCACGTCATGGTGTGGACTTTGGTGATTGGTTAATCATCGTCAATCAAACAGAACAGGCCGATACTGAGCATTCGAAATAGATATATTATAACTCATTACGTTGAACACATGTTTCAAGTAAACTGTGATACAAAGTTGCTAGTTAAACATTCCATGAACACACAGTTAGGCAGAGTAACGTTGGAGTTCAACAATAGCTACCTAACGTTAACTTAGCTAATTAGCTAGCGTTCAACAATGTCATTTCACGTGTGGCCGTGTGAGACTAACTGCAGTGAGCCAGTTCGCCTTTAATAATACGTATATTTTAGATGTCATTCTTACTTTGCCTGACTTTGCCATGTTTTCTGTGTATTCTTTTCTTTCTGCTAACGTTGCTGTACAGCGAACACGACTATTCACATGTGGGGAGCAGCGATTAAATACTTTCTTTCCCGGCATGCAAGTTGACCTAACGCCCGGATATGGTTTGACATTTTGACGGGGATATTTGGGATCCTTGGAACGTCCTTACGGCAATTATGGATTGCGCATTTGAATCAGATGTGTAGTGCTAGGGCAAAACACATACCGTGCACCCCTTGGGGTCCCCAGGACCGAGTTTGGGAAACACTGGGTTAGGGTAAGTGTAGGGGTTAAGGGTTTTTAGTTAAATAAAATAAAGGGTTTAGGGCATGGACGTCCCAATGATTCCAGATTGCAATTACCAGTCATTTACACAGTGGTTATTTAAGGTCTCCACTAGATAGCACAGCCACAAAGCTATATCTTGACTCAAATAAGCCTTTTGGTCTTAATGTAAGGTTATGCATATGGTTACCTAACAAGCATCAGGTGACTATTTTTCGGAATACTCAGGTACTTCAGTTTATTATTTTGTTCATATATGACCAGAAGACTTGTTTTGTTTACAAACTTACGACGAAGACTGAAAGCTGTTTAAAAAAAAAAACATGGATAGAGTAACTAAGATACGGTTTTAAAGGGCATACAGGTCTGCTCTGACTTTACACGGGTATTGTTCTATTTAGTTATTAATACTTATTTCCAAGTGAAAAAGGTCTTAGGAACATGTATATGTAAAACATTTTTTATTCTAATTTTTTATGATCAGTTTTCATATGCACTTAAAATAGTAGGTACCGTTTTATTTAAATGATTATGTTGTATTTTATTTCTCAGAATAGTTCCTGATTACACTAAAGAGGGTTTTTTAGCCTCTCTTACTACAAGAACCCTTGGTTTGGTCTTGAACATAATTTTCAGCCGAGTTGAATTTCAAAGCCAGATAACATCTAGCTCAAAGTTTATGGAATAAGCTATTTTCAATTTAAATAGACTTAAATGGTGCAGATCTCGGTTCCTTATCGTTTGTTCACTGCTCCTACGTCTTTGACTCATCCTACTACAGTTTATACTTTTATATAATATTTGTTGTTTTGTCTTTGTCTATAGTTTCTCTTAATTCTAGGGGATTACGAAACAATGTGGAGTGCAAGGCCTACTTTTTATTTGCTAAACAATTTCGAACAGATTTATGCTTTTTTCAAGAGTCTCACTCAATTTCGGCTGTAGCCAACTTCTGGAGGTCACAGTGGAGCAACGATATTTGGCTTTCCCATGGATCTGAACGCTCCGCTGGTGTCACTGCAATGAAAAATACCCGTGGTGGTAATATTCTACACTCGGAATGTGACCTCATTGGTCACTTTATTTGTCTTGTGATCAGTTACAATGACATTACACTCATTACTGTAAACTTCTACGGGTACAACACCAAACATGAGAATGATCCGTTACAATGACATTACACTCTTTACTGTAAACTTCTACGGGTACAACACCAAACATGAGAATGATGAGTTGCATTTACATTGATATCAAAATATTTACCCCTGATACTAACCTTGGTAGAGCATCCCACTAGAAGCTACATAGCTTATTATTAAATAAGGATATAGTTACATTTGAGGTTAAATATCTGCTCTCACACTTTTGGGAAAGGGTTTGTAAAGAAAAATCTTATTGCAAGAACAGGAAGCTCTTTAAATTTGAGGTGTCCAAATACCTTAGAAAATATGGTAGTAATCTTGCTAAGACCAGAAGAGCTGAGGAGGAAAAGATGATCATTAAGATGACTTCCCTTTCTCAGAGGTCCCCAGCCAGCCTCTCGGGGGAGGAGAAGATGGAACTAATTGAGTTACAAAATAAACTGGATAATATATATAAATTAAAAGCAGAAGGAGCCTTTATTAGATCTCGGAAAAAATGGGTTGAGGAGGGAGAACAGAATTCATCCTATTTCTTTAGACTTGAGAAATGTCACTCTAAAAATAACACTATCTGTAAGTTAAATATTGATGGTGTTATTGCAGATGACCAAAAATGAATCGCTAAATACTGTAGCAATTTTTACAGAAAATTGTACAGCTCTACGTACTGTCAGGAATCCACAGATATGTTTTTTAACTCACTGAATAATGTTCACTCTATCAGTGATATAGAATCTAAACAGTGTGATGAACCCATCAAAGTTGAGGAGATTATAGAGTCTATCAAACATCTAAAGAACAATAAATCCCCAGGTGTTGATGGAATTACATCAGAATTTTACAAATTATTTTCTGAACAAGTAGCTCCCTTCCTATTTAGAGGGTATTAAAACAATGTTCTCCCTCCTACAATGAGTCAGGGGTTAATAACACTGATACCTAAGCCTAAAAAAGAAGTGCTGCTCATCGATAACTGGCGTCCAGTTTGTCTTCTTAATAATGACCATAAGATATTAGCCTTACTATTTGCAAAGATAATTAAAGACGTCCTGGATGCAGTCATTGATGAAACACAGTCTGGCTTCATGAGGTACAGAAATATTTTTCTGAAAGATGCTAACCAAATTCCCATATCGATCAATGTGATACAATCCTTTTCCAAAGTGTCTGGTCTATATCTTAACATTAATAAATGTGAACTCATGGCTGTCAAAGATTGTGTGACACCTTCATATTATGGTATTCCAGTAAAAGAAGAACTTACATATTTAAGCATAACCATTACAAAGGATCAGGAGTCTAGAGGCTTACTAAATTTTAACCCTCTTATTAAAACCCCCCAGAAGAAGCTAAATCAATGGCTACAGAGGGACTTATCTTTAAAAGGAAGAGTCCTAATAACCAAGGCTGAAGGTCTAGACTAACACATGGCGCTCTATCTTTATATCTTGACAGTAAAATAAGCAAGGAGATAGACCAGATGCTTTCAACTTTCTGTGGAGAAACCATACTCATTACATTAGGAAAACTGTTATGAGAATGGTGGGATGAATTTTCTGGACTTTACTACTTTAAATAATACTTTTAAGATCAATTGGATAAAATAATTCATAAGAAGACCAACTTCTATCTGGAATTTTATTCCTCATCATGTCTTCTCTACTTTTGGTGGCCTTAACTTCATGTTGTTTTGCAATTATAACATTGACAAAGTTCCAGTGCAACTTTCTGCTTTTCATCGGCAGGTTTTCTTGTCATGGTCCTTAATTTATAAACACAATTTTTCTCCACACAGATATTATATATGGAATAATTGGGATATATTGTATAAAAATACTTTGTTTTTAGAATATTGGTTCCGAAATAATATCCTATTGGTGAGCCAGTCAGTTAAGAACAAATTCTTATTTACAATGACAGCCAAACCCGGACAACTGTGTGCCGCCCTATGGGGACTCCCAATCACAGCCAGATGTGATACAGCCTGGAGTTGAACCAGGGTCTCTTGCACTGAGATGCAGTGCCACTCGGGATGCCGAGGAGGTCCAAAGAAGACAGTGTTTGAAGCGTACATGACCCTGGAAGAAGTTTCCGGCGGCCTAAAGAGAGGAGAGCACATTCAGGTGAAGACATTCCCAAAAATAAAGATTAGTATGATGAATACTTATATCAAACCAAGTAACCACGGTGATCATTTGGCTACTTGTTTACCAAAGAACACTGGCTTTCAGACAATGTTGACCAAAAGCTGAATCTTTCAAATATGATCTAACACACTAGGCATCTAACCATCTTTCCAGTCTAAGAAATTGGTCAAGGTGATTACTAACAATTTAAGCAAAGCTGTAGCATACTAATAGAAACATTTCCATCTTCTTTGCAGGGATCAAGAGAATCAACCCCAAAAAGTATCATGAGTCTTTCATTGCAGCACCTGTGTGTGTGTGTACACAAACCGAGAGATACATGTTTGTTTGGACTGTGTGTGTCTACACAAACATGTATATCTCTGTTTGTGTGTGTGTGTGTACACATTTATTATTTTTTTTATAAGCTGGGCGGTTCCAGCCCTGAATGCTGATTGGCTGACAGCCGTGGTATATCAGACCGTATGCCACGGGTATGACAAAACATTTATTTTTACTGCTCTAATTACGTTGGTAACTAGTTTATAATAGTAATAAGGCACCTAGGGGGTTTGTGGTATATGGCCAATGCAGTGTGTGTGTGTATACCTCAAGAAAGCAAGCAAACTGGATTCAAAGTGAGCTTAACGGCAACTAGAGAGCTGGTTGTAAAGAACGTATTGGCAGTAATTTTTGTCAACTTTTTAAATGTTCCTCTTTCTTTCATTCCTCTTCCAGGTTGGTGGAGGAGTTCATGTTGCTAGCCAACGTGCTCTTCTACAGACACTTCACCTTGTTGCAACGCTGATGTCATCGTCCACAGGCTGGCAGACTCTCTGAGTGGATGGCGAGAGGAGAGGACACTGGGCTGTGTGTGTGTTTACCCCATAGAGAACAATGGCTTTGTTGTAGAACGAGGGCAAGGAGGCAGTGTCTCTGCTGTTTTGTAGCACACAGAGAAGATTGGGTCTGTGGTGGAATAGTAGTGTGTTGAAAGACCAGAGAAGATTGGGTCTGTGGTGGAATAGTAATGTGTTAAAAGACCAGAGAAGATTGGGTCTGTGGTGGAATAGTAATGTGTTAAAAGACCAGAGAAGATTGGGTCTGTGGTGGAATAGTAGTGTGTTAAAAGACCAGAGAAGATTGGGTCTGTGGTGGAATAGTAATGTGTTAAAAGACCAGAGAAGATTGGGTCTGTGGTGGAATAGTAATGTGTTAAAAGACCAGAGAAGATTGGGTCTGTGGTGGAATAGTAATGTGTTAAAAGACCAGAGAAGATTGGGTCTGTGGTGGAATAGTAGTGTGTTAAAAGACCAGAGAAGATTGGGTCTGTGGTGGAATAGTAGTGTGTTAAAAGACCAGAGAAGATTGGGTCTGTGGTGGAATAGTAATGTGTTAAAAGACCAGAGAAGATTGGGTCTGTGGTGGAATAGTAATGTGTTAAAAGACCAGAGAAGATTGGGTCTGTGGTGGAATAGTAGTGTGTTAAAAGACCAGAGAAGATTGGGTCTGTGGTGGAATAGTAGTGTGTTAAAAGACCAGAGAAGATTGGGTCTGTGGTGGAATAGTAATGTGTTGAAAGACAAAGCTTCCCTTAGATTCCAAAACACCCTGAATCTCAGATGAGGCTTTGTTTCTCCTGGTGTTCTCTCTGAGAGATTGATTGGCTTTGATGGTGTTGTGCTGCCCTCTCTGTAAGAAAAAAAGTAGTTCAAGTTGACGCGTGTGTGTGTGTGCCCGCGCGTCTTGTCTTTACAATACATTATCTGCCTCTTTGTGACGTTGGTGTGTAGGCTGTGGTCCTCTTCTGTAGTGGAGGTGCAGAAGCAGGCGTCCCGCTGTAACGATGACGTGACTGCCTCCGAGAGAGTCCAGGAGCTCACCTCTGAGCTGTTCTTCATCAGGGTACCAACAAGACGCTGCTTAATGTTCCCACTAGAGCATGGGTACTCAACTCTTACCCTACAAGGTCCGGAGCCTGCTTATTCTGTTTTACCTGCTAAGGAATTTCATCCACCTGGTGTCCCAGTTCTAAATCACATTTTATTTTTCACATACATGTCTTTAGCAGCTGTTATTGTGGGTGTAGTGAAATGCTTGTGTTTCTAGCTCCAACAGTGCAGTAATATCTAACAATTTCACAACAACACACCAATCTAAAGTAAAGGAATGGAATTAAGAATATATAAATATTTGGGCAAGCAATGTCAGAGTGGCATAGACTAAGATACAGTAGAATAGGATAGAATACAGTACATACATATGAGATGAGTAATGCCAAATATGTAAACATTAAAGTGACTAGTGTTCCATTATAAAAGTGGCCAGTGATTCCAAGTCTATGTAGAGTGGGGCAAAAAAGTATTTAGTCAGCCACCAATTGTGCAAGTTCTCCCACTTAAAAAGATGAGAGAGGCCTGTAATTTTCATCATAGGTACACTTAAACTATGACAGACAAAATGAGGGGAAAAAATCCAGAAAATCACATTGTAGGATTTTTTATGAATTTATTTGCAAATTATGGTGGAAAATAAGTATTTGGTCACCTACAAACAAGCACGATTTCTGGCTCTCACAGACCTGTAACTTCTTCTTTAAGAGGCTCCTCTGTCCTCCACTTGTTACCTGTATTAATGGCACCTGTTTGAACTTGTTATCAGTATAAAAGACACCTGTCCACAACCTCAAACAGTCACACTCCAAAGAGCTGTCAAAGGACACCAGAAACAAAATTGTAGACCTGCACCAGGCTGGGAAGACTGAATCTGCAATAGGTAAGCAGCTTGGTTTGAAGAAATCAACTGTGGGAGCAATTATTAGGAAATGAAAGACATACAAGACCACTGATAATCTCCCTCGATCTGGGGCTCCAAGATCAAGATCTAACCCTCAGGCTCGTCTGAAGTTTGCTAAAGAGCATTTGGATGATCCAGAAGAAGATTGGGAGAATGTCATATGGTCAGATGAAACCAAAATAGAGCTTTTTGGTAAAAACCCAACTCGTCATTTTTGGAAGACAAAGAATGCTGAGTTGCATCCAAAGAACACCATACCTACTGTGAAGCATGGGGGTGGAAACATCATGCTTTGGGGCTGTTTTTCTGCAAAGGGACCAGGACGACTGATCCGTGTAAAGGAAATAATGAATGTATCGTGAGATTTTGAGTGAAAACCTCCTTCCATCAGCAAGGGCATTGAAGATGAAACGTGGCTGGGTCTTTCAGCATGACAATGATCCCAAACACACCTCCCGGGCAACGAAGGAGTGGCTTCATAAGAAGCATTTCAAGGTCCTGGAGTGGCCTAGCCAGTCTCCAGATCTCAACCCCATAGAAAATCTTTGGAGGGAGTTGAAAGTCCATGTTGCCCAGCAACAGCCCTAAAACATCACTGCTCTAGAGGAGATCTGCATGGAGGAATGGGCCAAAATACCAGCAACAGTGTGTGAAAACCTTGTGAAGACTTACAGAAAACTGTCATTGTCATTGCCAACAAAGGGTATATAACAAAGTATTGAGATAAACTTTTGTTAATGACCAAATACTTATTTTCCACCATAATTATTATATAAAATAATACTTATTTTCCACATAAATGCTGCAGACATTTTTGTGAGAAGATTTTCGGAATGTCTCATGGTCTGCAAAAACACAGCTGTAGCTCGGCCACATTCCACAGCAGATGTGATAGGCCAACATAGGTGGATGCGGTGGAGAGAGCTGCAGCCCATGCAAAAAAAAAACCCGATATCTCTATCTTAAACTGACAGAGTTTTATTATGTTACTTAAGGAAAGACTCTCAAGAACATGATGGTGTCCTCCGTTTTGCTCTACGACCCCCACAAGTGTTACCTTCACCTCTGAAGGTAAGCAGTACTGGTTTTTTTTAAAGGTATGGAAGTCAAATCAAATCCAAATCAAATGTTATTAGTCACATGCGCCGAATACAACAGGTGTAGTAGACCTTACACTGAAATGCTGAATACAACAGGTGTAGTAGACCTTACACTGAAATGCTGAATACAACAGGTGTAGTAGACCTTACACTGAAATGCTGAATACAACAGCTGTAGTAGACCTTACACTGAAATGCTTACTTACAAGCCCCTAACCAACAATGGAGTTTAAAAAATAAATCAAATAAGAATAAGAAATAAAAATAACAAGTAGTTAAAGAGCAGCAGTAAAATAACAATAGCGAGACTATATACAGGGGGGGTACCGGTACAGAGTCAATGTGCGGGGGCACCGGTTAGTTGAGGTAATTGGGGTGATATGTACATGTAGGTAGAGTTATTAAAGTGACTATGCATAGATGACAACAACAGAGTGTAGCAGCGGTGTAAAAGAGTGTGTGTGTGTGTGTGTGGGGGGGGGGGGGGCAATGCAAATAGTCTGGGTAGCCATTTGAGTAGATGTTCAGCAGTCTTATGGCTTGGGGGTAGAAGCTGTTTAGAAGCCTCTTGGATCTAGACTTGGCGCTCCGGTACTGCTTGCCGTGCGGTAGCAGAGAGAACAGTCTATGATTAGGGTGGCCTGAGTCTTTGACAATTTTTAGGGCCTTCCTCTGACACCGCCTGGTATAGAGGTCCTGGATGGCAGGAAACTTTGCCCCAGTGATGTACTGGGCCGTACGTACTACCCTAGTAGTTTTGTGGCTACCCAAAAACAGGGTTTAATATGTTTAATGATAATGCTGTTAAATCAGCACCTTGATATGCCACACCTGTCAGGTGGATGGATTATTTTAGCAAAAATTCTAAATCAAATAGCTAAATGATCCATGGTATGACCATCTTAAAACAATTCAATATATTAGCTGAGTACCCCCTCCTCAACGGCTTAGACTTTTAGAGGCGATTAAGGTGTTTACTTGTACTAATAATGTGAAAGGTTGCTAAGAAAACCAGGTGTTTTAATCAGTGTATGCTTACTTCGATTTTGACCTTACACCGATTAAGTTAAGCAGAGTAAGGTGTTTACATGACTATTGCATAATCTGCCTACTGCCATAATCAGTTTAATATCGAATTATTAGTGTGCATGTAAACATACTAAATATAATTGAAAGCAAATCTAGGAAGTGGCAGATCTGTTCTCTGTGCACTCTTTCTCTGCTTCCCATTCTTAAGTTTAATTTTTGCATCTTTTACTTTCAGTTTTGTACACCAGCTTCAAACAGCTGAAAATACTATATTTTCGGTTTTAGAAAATATATTTTACAGCGGTTTAGATGGTACAATGATTATCTGCACTGCACTTGCTTATTTTGTCACATAATCAGAAATTAGGCAAACTATTCAAACTAGTTTAGCATCCAGGAAATGCTGGGGTGATTTCTGCATAGTGCATCATTAGAAAAATAATAAAACATTATTCTAATCAATTGCCCATCTAAGCATTACCCCATGAAAGAGCTCCAAGTTCCTCTGTCCTTCACACTGACTGATGATCAGTCTGATTTGTCCCATTGCTCATGTGCACACATTTATCGACCATATCCACTGTGCTCCCCTAAAATTGCCACACAAAGATGATGACTCAGATAAATTGGTGAAACTTCTCTGGAGATGAGCCTGATAAGATTATTCAGACTGTAATGACTAACTGGCTGACTTACTGACTGACTAACTGATTGACTGACTGATTGACTGACTAGCTGACTGACTGGCTGACTAGCTGACTGGTTGGCTGGCTGACTGACTGACTGGCTGGCTGGCTCACTGTAGTGACTGGCTGACTGACTGACTGGCTGACTGTAGCGACTGGCTGACTGGCTGACTGACTGGCTGGCTGACTGACTGTGACTGGCTGGCTGACTGACTGTAGCGACTGGCTGACTGACTGGCTGGCTGACTGACTGTAGCGACTGGCTGACTGACTATCTAGCTGACTGGCTGGCTGTAGTGACTGGCTGACTGCTGGCTGACTGACTGGCCGGCTGACTGCCTGTAGCAACTGGCTGACTGGTTGACTGACTGACTTGCTGGCTGACTGTAGTGACTGGCTGACTATCTGACTGACTTGCTGGCTGACTGTAGTGACTGGTTGACTGACTGGTTGGTTGGCTGGCTGTACCGACTGACTGGCTGGCTGACTGTAGCAACGGACTGGCTGGCTGACTGACTGTAATAACTGGCTGACTGACTGGCTGGCTGACTGTAGTGACTGGCTGACTATCTGACAGACTGGCTGGCTGACTGTAGTGACTGGCTGACTATCTGACAGACTGGCTGGCTGACTTGCCGGCTGACTGTTGCGACTGGCTGACTGACTGGCTGGTTTTAGCAGCTGGCTGACTGGCTGGCTGACTGACTATAGCGACTGGCTGACTGACTGTCTTGCTGACTGTGACTGGCTGACTGACTGGCTGGCTGACTGACTGTGACTGGCTGGCTGACTGACTGTAGCGACTGGCTGACTGACTGGCTGGCTGACTGACTGTAGCGACTGGCTGACTGACTATCTAGCTGACTGGCTGGCTGTAGTGACTGGCTGACTGCTGGCTGACTGACTGGCCGGCTGACTGCCTGTAGCAACTGGCTGACTGGTTGACTGACTGACTTGCTGGCTGACTGTAGTGACTGGCTGACTATCTGACTGACTTGCTGGCTGACTGTAGTGACTGGTTGACTGACTGGTTGGTTGGCTGGCTGTACCGACTGACTGGCTGGCTGACTGTAGCAACGGACTGGCTGGCTGACTGACTGTAATAACTGGCTGACTGACTGGCTGGCTGACTGTAGTGACTGGCTGACTATCTGACAGACTGGCTGGCTGACTGTAGTGACTGGCTGACTATCTGACAGACTGGCTGGCTGACTTGCCGGCTGACTGTTGCGACTGGCTGACTGACTGGCTGGTTTTAGCAGCTGGCTGACTGGCTGGCTGACTGACTATAGCGACTGGCTGACTGACTGTCTTGCTGACTGTGACTGGCTGACTGACTGACTGGTTGGCTGGCTGTACCGACTGGCTGGCTGACTGACTGTAGCCACTGGCTGACTGACTGGCTGGCTGACTGTAGCCACTGGCTGGCTGGCTGACTGACTGTAGCAACTGGCTGACTGACTGACTGACTGGCTGACGCTGGCTAATTGACTCTATATCTTGTTAAGGACAAGGTTCTTTACCCAGCTGATATCATTGTTATTGTCCTGTAAACTTTACAGCTTACCCTTAACTCACATAAACCCACGTTACAGCGAACCAAATAAGGTAATGGCAGTGAGAAGAGGCACGGGGAGTTGTGTGCTTCATTTCCCCTTTGGATTGGCACGGTTTCCAATAAGCCATCTGAGAAACTGATATGCCTTTATGATTTCCTTATCTGAATTGGTTACACAAACTTTGCCTGTTTAGAACTGAATTTTTCTTCTTCTAATTCCACAAAAGGAAATTGTCCCTTAAATCAGGACCCCATTTTTTTTCAATATCATTTCTGTTTTGTAAATAAACAATTACTATTTTACAATCATGGGGAAACAATACTTGTTCCAGAACAACACAGGGTTCAATTGTCAGTTTGGTATAGTTTGCTGTAGCTCGGTGAGAGAATACAAACTGCTTTTTTGAACAGAACTTATTGGAGGAAACAAATGTCTTGTTATTTTTCAGATAATGCCTATTTGTGTGTGTGAGGTGATGGGGGTTGTCAATGTAAATTGTCCGGTCGGGATTATGAATTGTTCAGCAGTCTTGGGGGTAAAAACTTTTGAGGAGCCTTTTGGTCCTAGACTTGGCCCTCCGTGTGCGGTAGCAGAGAAAACAGTCTATGAATTGCATGACTGGAGTCTCTGACAATTTTATGAGCTTTCCTCTGACACTGCCTATTATATAGGTCCTGGATGGCAGGAAGCTTTGCCCCAGTGATGTACTGGGCCGTTCACACTACCCTCTGTAGCGCCTTACTATTACTGTAGTAAGATGGCGTCGGTGGCTCCATGAACAGGGCGACCTTGTCTACCGCCGCCATAACATCTGCTAAATATGTGTATGCAACCAATAAAATGTTATTTGATTTTGTATCAATACAGAAACCAGACCAGTGTCTGCTGCCATTAACACAGGTCCAAAGAGCACTGCTATAGTTTCATAAGAGCTCCCAGCTCATAAACTCTTTCTAACATGTTCTGTGATTCAATTTGTAGATTTTGATATGGATTATTTAGGTTACAGGTTAACGTCTGGAAGCAGGCCCAGAATTGAAGGGCGAATTGGTCCAAACGCACTAGGAGAGTGAGTGGGTAGGAGCCGACTTTGCTCCTGTCTTCTTGAGCAGTGAGTCTGCAACATGACAGATCAAAGTCAAAGTGCCATAAAGGAGATGTGTCAGGGCCAGGAGTTTCAGTCGTTTCCTCGTTCTTTGTGCTATCCTGGTAGGGTTGTGTTAACGTCATCTAACAAACATATGAGCCCACATCTACTGTACAGGACTAACTGAAGAACTGGGATTTCAATGAGGACCGTCACCTGAGTTGCTACGAGTAAGTTGGCAGATGTGTGTTTTTGTGGTATTTTTTTGTGGAGTTATGAAATGTGGCAATAGCCATTACCCACTGGGTACAAACATCAATTCTATATCTATTCCACGTTGGTTCAATGTAATTTAATTGAACTGACGCGAAAACAACATTGCTTCAACCAGTGTGCGCCCAGTGGGTAGGCTGAATGGTGTAGAGTAACGACTTGCTGTCATTTCAGTCGTCCTTCGAGGAAGGCCATAAAAGGTTCTGTATTGTTCGTCTTGTATAATATGTTGTTAGAATGGATGATTGTAGTTATTGAGCACCATTATCTCCATATAATCACCATTGGAATCTTTTCTTACAAAATGGAGATCACAGACATTGAGATCACAGTATCTCCCGGTTTACATTATACAATCCACATATATTTCTTGAAAAAAATGCATGACTCGTGTCTTTCTTGTTTCTTGAATTTAGGAAATAGGAGGGTTCTATCATGGTGATGTTGAGAAAGGTAAGCTCCTCGATATGATCTATGTTGACTATTTGATCAATGTAACCCGGATGCCATCCTTTGGTTACAAAGGTTTTTGAAATAGAATAGTGTTATGTGATCAGCACTTCCATTGCCTAGTCATTCCAACTCCCTTGGGCCTGAAAATGACCATAGGAGATGACTATACAGTGCAAACAAATTTGATACCGGACAAGGAATTCTCTCTGGCATTATGTCTGAATGTGATCTATCTAGGGGTTTGGGGACAATGCCATTGCCATTCAATTCAGAAAATGCCTGGAAAATCCCTATTCTGGTATCAAATCTGTTTGCAGTGTATAGCCATCTCCTATGGTCATTGTCATGGAGTTGGGAAGACAGTGTAAACAGATCTGTGCTAGAAAATACCTATGTTGAATTGTAAGCTTTAGCACACTGGCAATCTTAGATGCTCCACAAACAATTTATTAGATCTTACACAATGATCCTACGGTCACCAGTGTGATGGAGTTTCTTGCAATAGGTCTTTGCACACTATCCTTTTTTTTCCAATAGAGTAACAAGCCTTTGAATGTAAGGGCAAAATCTGCGTTCTTTCAAATGTATGATCCTGAACCACTAAGCTTCTTGCTCCCAGGGTGAGTGGGTGTGGGTGGACTCTGGTACCGGGGTGCCCATCGGAGCCCGGGTCAAAGTGACCGACACTGGACACCAGCTCCTGGTTGACGATGAAGGAAAGGTGACCGTGGTACTTCATTATACTTGTATTGTATTGAATTGTACGACTCTAGTATTTTAATTTACTGCTGGTCTCAAATTAGCTCAAGATATAAATCAATCACTTTAGGGAATAATCTATCAAACTACTATCTACATTTACAAATGACATAATTTAGAACGTTAAAAACATTTGTTTATTATTGTCTTTTTACTGTATGTTTGCATTCTGCACTGCTCTGTTATAAAATGATGTAAAGCCTAAACCAAAAACTTAAAGAGACAGTTTAAAAACAAAGCTAAAGTCTTCAGACCTTCAGACCTCAAAATGTGACATTATGTAACTTAAGATATCTAACAAATCCAGTATTGAATCCAGGCCGTCATTGAAAATAAGAATGTGTTCTTAATTAATTGACTTGCCTAGTTAAATAAAGGTAAAAAATAAAAATAAATAAAAAATTGATGTCAATCTGTGCCTAAAGTTCTGTGTATTGTCCCTGTATTGTTCCCAGGAACACAAGCTCTCCCAGAAGGAGGACTCCATAAGGGTGATGCACCCCACCTCGGTGGAGGGGGTGGACGACATGATCCGCCTGGGGGACCTCAACGAGGCCGGGCTCCTCAGGAACCTGCTGGTCCGACACAGACAAGGCATTATCTATGTGAGTCCCCTATTGTACTACACTACCCATAACGCTTGGTTTAACAATAAAGGGTTTGGTCTTGATGTTCTGAATCTTTTGAAGCGTAACCCATCTCCGTACCAATACACCCATCACCGCTCCTACACATGTTTGCTGTACATTCAGACCCTTTCTACGCTATGGATGTTGGACTATTTAGTTTATGTTGGAAACAAGCAGAAAAAGATGAAAGATTCATGAAAGACGTTCACAGAATTATTAATGTGGTGCCCCCCAAAAAAGTGGGCTGCGCAAGCCTAAACCTCTGTTAATGTCTTGCGCACAGACCTACACAGGCTCTGTGCTGGTGGCAGTCAACCCTTACCAGGAGCTTCCTCTCTACACCGCCGACCAGGTGAGGCGGTACCACGGGCGTAGGCTGGGAGAACTACCCCCACACGTCTTTGCCATCGCAGATACCTGCTACTTCAACATGAGCCGCCACAACCGAGACCAGTGCTGTATCATCAGGTTAGACTGGCAGCATTCCACTTATCAGACACTCAAGTCATTCGGTTGAGCAATAGGAAACCAAAGAAGAAGTGTCACTTTTTTATTATTATTATTGTGGAATATGTTTTTTAAAATGGTATTATATTTGAAGATGCTCTTTGGAGGGGTTCAGTCCTACTTTTTACATTGACATTTACACTGGATACACACCTGAAATCCAAGAACTGATGGACTGTCTCTCTCTTTTCTCTGTCAGTGGGGAGTCGGGTGCAGGGAAGACTGAGAGTACCAAGCTGGTACTTCAGTTCCTGGCTGCAGTAAGTGGACAGCACTCCTGGATAGAGCAGCAGATACTGGAGGCTAACCCTATACTAGAAGGTAGGCTCTGTACTGATTCAAATATTTTCTCTACAGTACATCTCTCTCCCTCTCTTTCTCTCTCTCTATGCCCCTCTCTGTCTCTCTATGTCTCTTTCTCTTGCTCTCTCTCACACACGGACACACACACGGACACATGCACACACATACATAAACACACATGAGACTAAGAGGGGTCTGTGTGTTTTTACACAGACACACACACTATCGTAAGTGTTGTTACTCATGACAACCTTCCTATTCCTGCGTTCCCCCAGCATTTGGGAATGCCAAAACAATTCGCAATGACAACTCCAGTCGCTTTGGGAAATACGTGGAAATCTTCTTCAACAAAGATGGCGTCATCGAAGGTGCTCGACTGGAACAGTACTTACTGGAGAAGTCTCGTGTCTGCCATCAGGTAGGGCAGCAAAGGCAGTATCATTTAATAACATGTAGAGAATGAGGTAATATCATAGCGAATTGCTTCATAAAGGGAATTGATTCCGAAAACCATCTAAATTATCTCTGGTAAACAACAGGTTTGTCTAATTTAAGATACATTTTTTTGTGTCCGTACTTCGAAGAGAACAAAATTCATTGTTGGATTTTCCAGTATCAAGGCAAAAAGTTTTAATGTCATGAGATTTTGATATATTGATATATGCAACACTACTGTTATAATTTTTACTAACTAACCCTAGGCCATGGAGGAGCGGAACTACCACATATTCTACTGCATGTTAACGGGGATGACAACAGAACAGAAAAAAAATCTGTGTTTGGGAGATGCCTCTGAATTCAACTACCTCAAGAGGGTAATATCACTAGACTGCCACAACACGACCACGTACAGGTTTTCCTACTCACATTTATACATCTAGCTCATTAATACATTACATTTTTTACTGGGTACAACTAAGTAACTGTCCACTGGGCACAGACATCAGTTCAACGTCTAGTTTTGATTTACAGTGCCTTCAGAAAGTATTTATAACTCATTCACTTATTCCACATTTTCTTGTGTTACAGCTTGAATTCAAAATTGATTAAATTGTGGTTGTTTTCCTTGCCCATATACACACAATACCCCATATTGACAAAGTGAAAACATATTTTTAGAACTTTGGGCAAATTTATTGAAAATGAAATACAGAAATATCTCATTAACATTCATTTTCACACCCCTGAATCAATACATGTTAGAATCACCTTTGGCAGTGATTACAGCTTTGTGTCTTTCTGGGTAAGTCTCTAAGAGTTTGCACACCTGGATTGTACAATATTTGCACATTATTCTTTAAAAAAAATCTTCAATCTTCGTTAAGTTGGTTCTTGATCATTGCAGACAGCCATTTTCAAGTCTTGCCATAGATTTTCAAGCCGATTTAATTCAAAACTGTAACTAGACCACTCAGGAATATTTAATGATGTCTTGGTAAGCAACTCCAGTGTATATTTGGCCTTGTGTTTTAGGTTGTTGTCCTGCTGAAAGGTGAATTTGTCTTCCGGTGTCTGTTGGAAAGCAGACTGAACCAGGATTTCCTCTAGGATTAGCTCTATTCCGTTTATTTTTATCCAACAAAAACTCCCTAGTTCTTGCCGATGACAAGCATACCCATAACATGATACAGCCACAACCATGCTTGAAAATATGAAGAGTGGTAGTGATGTGGTTTGTTGGATTTGCACCTAACACAACACTTTGTGTTCAGGACATGTTCATTTTGTAGTTTTACTTCAGTGCTTTATTGCAAACAGGATGCATGTTTTGGAATATTTGTATTCTGTACAGGCTTCCTTCTTTTCTCTCTGTCATTTAGTTAGTATTGTGGAGTAACTACTATGTTGTTCACAGCCATTAAACTCTGTAACTGTTTTAAAGTCACCATTGGCCTCATGGTGAAATTCCTGAGCGGTTTCCTTCATCTCCGGCAACTGAGTTAGGATAGAAACCTGTATCTTTGTAGTGACTGTGTGTATTGATACACCATCCGAAGTGCAAATAATAATAGATTCATTGTACCCATCTACCAATAGGTTCCCAATAACCTCCCTGGTATTTGTGGTTGAATCTGTGTTTGACATTCACTGCTCGACTGAGGGACCTTACAGATAATTATATGTGCAGGGTACAGAGATGAGGTAGTCATTCAAACATCATGTTAAACACTATTATTGCCCACAGAGAGAGTCTGTGCAACTTATCGTGTAACTTGTTAAGCACATTTTTACTCCTGAAATTATTTAGGCTTGCCACAACAACGGGATTGAATACTTATTGACAGCATTTCCTTTTTTAATTAATTTGTAAACATTTCTAAAAACATAATTCCACTTTGACATTATAGGGTATTGTGTGTAGGCCAGTGAAACAAAATCTCAATTTAATCAATTTTAAATGTAGGTTATAACACAACAAAATGTGAAGTAAGTCAAGGGGATTGAATACTTTTTGAAGGAAACTGTATAACCTTAGACCCTGTGTTCTAAAGGGGGACTGTATTGTCTGCGATGGACGTGACGATGCTAAGGACTACACCCGTATCCGCACGGCTCTGAAGATCCTCACCTTTACCGAGACCCACTGCTGGGAGATCCTCAAGCTGCTTGCTGCACTACTCCACCTGGGCAATGTCAGCTTCGAAGGTGGAGTCCTCTCTGGGTCTATGACCTGATGTCTGAGTGTGTTCTTAGGGAATATGACCTGGGCCTTGTCCTCACCCAATCCCCCCCAACCCAAATGTCCATATCTCTTGAGATCCTAAAATACTTTAATGTTGATGTGTTTTTGTTGTTGTTATTCTTTTTTTGTTATGTTGAAAGCTCTGATTGACCAAGTTTTATTTTGTTATTTGCCTTACAGCCTCCATCTTGGATAACATGGAGAGCTCTGATGTCAGTTCATCGGATCACTTTACAATTGCAGCCAAATTGCTGGAGGTAGGCATATTTGTTGCCATGACATTTTTTTCTGGGATGTTTTTTAATAACATATTATGAATATACAGTAGAGTTTACATGATATACATATATCTTCATATCTTCCTTACAGGTGCAGCCTGCGTCTCTGGGTGTGAGCTTGACTTACCGCTCCTTCATGACCAACAGAGAGCGAGTATCCAAACCCCTCAGCTCTGAACAGGCAGCCGACTGCAGGGACGCCTTCGTTAAGGTAATGATGCCACACCTGTTTGAAGGTGCCAAGGAAAGATATACAGTAGGCTACCTCCTGAAAGAAGAGGGAAGACAACATACATATTCACAAAGGCACATAAGCCTTAATCCTTACTTAAGATCCGTGGGGGAATGGACGTAACTCGAGTCTTCCATTGTCATCAGTGCACAATCTACTTGATTGTTGAGTTAAACGCTCTAGGTTTTGGTCCATATTCTATTCAAGAGTATGTGTGTTGTTTGTGTTATGATTTCCTCAGGCAATATATGGTAAACTATTTATCTGGATTGTTGGAAGAATCAACAGTGTCATCCATAAGACTCCCACCAACGGTCCCAAATACGTCCGTAACTCCATTGGCTTGCTGGACATCTTTGGGTTTGAGAACTTTGCCTCAAACAGGTATTTCAGTCAATATCAAATACTAATTTGCCTTGTTGTTTGCGACAGTCGACACACAGGTAGTTAAATACAGGCTTGTATGTCCTTCATGCTCTCTCCCCGATCCTATGTAACCAACTGGTCAATAACACAAGCTTTTTCCACATGCTTTTTTCACAGCTTTGAACAGCTGTGCATCAACTTTGCCAATGAGCAGCTGCAGCAGTTCTTTGTGCGTCATGTGTTCAAGCTGGAGCAGGAGGAGTACACTAAGGAGGACATCGTCTGGAAAAACATCACCTTCAATGACAACACGCAAACCCTTGATCTCCTGGTTGGGAAGCCCCTCAATGTGTTGGCTCTGATCGATGAGGAGAGCCACTTTCCCAAGGTAAACGATCTCAAATGTCTCTAATAAACCCTGCTGTGGAGGCAATCTGAATTGGTGAGGTTTGTGACAACCTTGAATGTTTCTTCCAGGGCACAGATGTCACCATGTTGAACAAGATGAACCAGGTTCATGCCAAGTGCAACATCTACATTCCGTCTAAGAACACCCACGACATGGAGTTTGGGATCCGCCATTTTGCTGGGGTTGTGTACTACGACTCAAGAGGTAACCAGAAGAAAAAGAGATCACATAAAATATTAGTTGATTTGCTGGGACACAGGAATATGTGTTTCTTTACTCACCATTTGATTCTGTATGTTTTTTATTCAGGATTCCTGGAGAAAAACAGAGATACTCTCAGCTCTGACATTATCAAGTTGATTGACACGACAACCAACAAGCTGCTGAGGCAGATCTTTGAGACGCAGCTCAGTGCTAATGTCGTGAAGAACCCTGCCAGCAACAACAGGGTCGTTATGACACCCAAGAGCTCTCTACGGGTTTGTAGCTGCTGTTATTATTTGGATTCTGAATATCCAACTCCCGTTAGCTACGCTGAACAAAAATATAAAACGCAACATGCAACAATTTCAAAGATTTTACTGAGTTACAATTCAAATAAGAAAATCAGTCAATTGAAATAAATAACTTAGGCCCTAATCTATGGATTTCACATGAATAGGAGTACCGATATGCATCTGTTGGTTGGTAACAGATACTTAAAAAAAAGGTAGGGGCTTGGATCAGAAAACCAGTTAGTATCTGGTGTGACCACCATTTGCCTCATGCAGAGAGGTACATCTCCTTCACATAGAGTTTATTGGGCTGTTGATTGTGGCCTGTAGAATATTGTCCCACTCCCTTTCAATGGTTGTGCGAAGTTGCTGGATATTGGCAGGAACTGGAACATGCTGTCATACAGGTCGATACAGAGCATCCCAAACATGGTCAATGGGTGACATGTCTGGTGAGTACGCAGGCTGGGACATTTTCAGCTTCCAGGAATTGTGTACAGATCCTTGTGACATGGGGCCATGCATTACCATGCTGAAACATGAGGAGATGAATGGCGTGACAATGGGCCTCAGTGTCTCGTCACGGTATCTCTGTGCATTCAAATGTCCATCTTTAAAATGCAATTGTGTTCATTGTCCGTAGCTGATGCCTGCCCATACCATAACCCCACCGCCACCATGGGGCACTCTGTTCGCAACATTGATATCAGCAAACCGCTCGCCCACACAACGCCATAGAGGCTGTCTGCCATATGCCCGGTACAGTTAAAACCGGGATTCATCCATGAAGAGCACACTTCTCCAGCATGCCAGTGGCCATCGAAGGTGAGCATTTGCTCACTGAAGTTGGTTACGATGCCGAGCTGCAGTCAGATAAACACCCTGGTGAGGACGGCGAGCACGCAGATGAGCTTCCCTGAGACAATTTCTGACAGTTTGTACAGAAATTCATTGGTTGTGCAAACCCACAGTTTCATCAGCTGTCAGGGGGGCTGGTCTTAGATGATCCCGCAGGTGAAGAAGCTGGACGTGGAGGTCCTGGGCTGGGGTGGTTACACGTTGTCTGTAGTTGTGAGGCCGGTTGGACGTACTGCCAAATTCTCTAAAACGATGTTGGAGGGGGCATATGGTAGACAAATGAACATTCAATTCTCGGGCATCAGCTCTGGTGGACATTCCTGGAGTCAGCATACCAATTGCACGCTCCCTCAAAACTTGAGACATCTGTGGCATTATGTTGTGTGACAAAACTGCAAATGTTAGAGTGGCCTTTAATTGTCCCCAGCACAAGGTGTACATGTTTAACCTCTTTTGGCGCATGAACCGCTAGCGGGACAGCAATGAAACAACGGTGAAATTGCAGAGGATGAAATTCAAAAACAAAAATCGTAATATTAAACATTCATGAAAATAGAAGCGTCATACATCATTTAAAAGCTTAACTTCTTGTTAATCCAACCGCTTTGTCAGATTTCAAAAAGGCTTTATGGTGAAAGCATACCATGCAATTATCTGAGGACAGCACCCTACATCAAAATACCGTTTCAACCAGCACAGGCGTCACAAAATCACAAATAGCGAATTAATAAATCCCTTACCTTTGAAGATCTTCCTCTGTTTTCAATCCCAAGGGTCCCAGCTACACAAAGAATGGTCATTTTGTTCGATTAAGTCATTCTTTATATCCAAAAAAGTAAGTTTAGTTGGCGCCAATGATCTCAGTAATCCACTCTTTCAACATGCATACAAACTAATCCAAAAAGTTACTAGTAATGTTAATCCAAACAAGTCAAACATTGTTTCTAATTAATCCTCATGTACTCTAATATCTAAATAAACTATAATATTTAAGACAGAGAATAGTATGTTCAATAGGGAAGATAAATAACGAAGAGTGCACACCTCATTCACGCTCCAACAAGACCACTTTTCTAATGAGAGACACCTTGTAGTTCTTCCAACTAGTTGTTCATTTTTCAAAAAACAAGCCTGAAATCCTTTCTAAAGACTGTTGATATCTAGTGGAAGCCATAGGAACTGCAATATGGGTCATATCTATTTGTGTTTCCCAAAGGCAAGCACTGTCCTGGCAAGCAAATGGCCTGTGACCTCAAAAGAATATTCCTCTGGTTTTTGCCAGCCATATCAGGTCTGTTATACTCACAGACATTATTTTAACAGTTTTAGAAACGTCAGAGTGTTTTCTATCCAACGTTACCAAGTATATGCATATCCTAGCAGGATTTCCCTAGCGGCCAAACCCTCCCTAAACCGGACGACGCTAGGCCAATTGTGCGTCGCCCCACGGACCTCCCGGTCACGGCCGGTTACGACAGAGCCTGGGTGCAAACCCAGAGTCTCTGGTGGCACAGCTGGCGCTGCAGTACAGCGCCCTTAATCACTGCGCCACCCGGGAGGCCCTTGGGACCAACACTTTACACGTTACGTTTATATTTTTGTTCAGTATATATTCACCAAAAACAAAAGCAATGGGTTATTAATTATTATTAATTATTCATACATTATCTATCCATTATTCATCAAGTAATCTGTGCTTTGGTAACATCCAATGGTTAGATTTAGGGTCATCTAAAAAGTATTGCACTGGGGGAATTCCAGTTTCTCCACATGGTTTTCCTATATATATGGTCACTGACAACGGTCCAAAATTCCACACAGATGACATTGTGATCTTTCTCCCCAAAGGGGGCCCAGACGGACGGCAGGAAACAGGTGTCCACGCTGAGCGGTCAGTTCCGCCAGTCCCTCGACTCCCTCATGAAGGCCTTGTCCATCTGCCAGCCACACTTTATCCGCTGCTTCAAGCCCAATGACAACAAGAAATCCATGGTGAACAAGACAGCCATTTGTAGCACTGGGCCAGATACAGCGAGACATGATTCATTGATGGTGCAATATCACAATCATAGGAGGTCAAACTCACACAAAACAGAAAAAAATGTGATTAGGTAGAATGGTAGTTTCACACCATAAACATTTTACAAATCCACTGAAGTCCCCTTTTTCCATCCTACAGTGCACTCCACTCTACTAAAACAAGCGTATGAATGTCTCTGTCTTCCTCAGTGTTTTGACAGAGACCTGTGCATACGTCAGCTGCGGTATTCTGGAATGATTGATACCATCAGAATCCGGAAACTGGGATATCCAATCCGTCACACGTTCAAGCAATTTCTGCAGCGGTACAGAGTACTCCTAAAGACAACCGTCTGTGACCCCAAAACTGTAAGACATTATTATTTAGAATATGATGATGATGATGATGATGATAAAGATGACAGAGATAATGACATTTGTTAGCATTCAAATCTCCAAAGTTGTCGTTGCTTTTAGTTTTATGGTTATGGTTCCCAATATCCTCCTCTCTCTCTCCTAACCCAGGAGTCAGCATCAGCCTGCTGTATTGCCATTTGCAAGGCCGTGATCACAGGACATAACGACTGGAAGATCGGCACGACTAAGATCTTCCTAAAGGTGCAGTTAAACCTAGATTTTCCCGTCCAAGTCAAAATGAGTCGTAATGTGGACACCACCCAGCCAGGGAGGGATATGGCTTGAAAACGTACCTCAATCCAGGGGTGGAATATGACACTGTACTCCTAGTTATGCCAGTATCCAAACTGACAAATGGAGAAGATTGCTAGTTTTGAATTAAATGGCCCTTTTTCATCCTCATGGTAGGCTAGCGAGACTAAACCAAAGGCTAGCGAGACTAAACCAAAGGCTAGCGCGACTAAACCAAAGGCTAGCAGAGACTAAACCAAAGGCTAGCAGAGACTAAACCAAAGGCTAGCGAGACTAAACCAAAGGCTAGCAAAGACTAAACCAAAGGCTAGCGAGACTAAACCAAAGGCTAGCAGAGACTAAACCAAAGGCTAGCAGAGACTAAACCAAAGGCTAGCGAGACTAAACCAAAGGCTAGCAAAGACTAAACCAAAGGCTAGCAGAGACTAAACCAAAGGCTAGCGAGACTAAACCAAAGGCTAGCAAAGACTAAACCAAAGGCTAGCAGAGACTAAACCAAAGGCTAGCGAGACTAAACCAAAGGCTAGCAGAGACTAAACCAAAGGCTAGCAGAGACTAAACCAAAGGCTAGCGAGACTAAACCAAAGGCTAGCAAAGACTAAACCAAAGGCTAGCGAGATTAAACCAAAGGCTAGCAGAGACTAAACCAAAGGCTAGCAGAGACTAAACCAAAGGCTAGCGAGACTAAACCAAAGGCTAGCAAAGACTAAACCAAAGGCTAGCGAGACTAAACCAAAGGCTAGCAGAGACTAAACCAAAGGCTAGCAGAGACTAAACCAAAGGCTAGCGAGATTAAACCAAAGGCTAGCAAAGACTAAACCAAAGGCTAGCGAGACTAAACCAAAGGCTAGCAAAGACTAAACCAAAGCCTAGCAGAGACTAAACCAAAGGCTAGCAGAGACTAAACCAAAGGCTAGCGAGACTAAACCAAAGGCTAGCAAAGACTAAACCAAAGGCTAGCAGAGACTAAACGAAAGGCAAGCAGAGACTAGCAGTATTTCAATCTTCTCCATTTGTCTGTTCGGATAATGGCATAACTAGGAGTACAGCTTCATCTTCCATCCCTAGATTGAGGTACGTTTTCAAGCCATATCCCTCCCCGGCTGGGTGGTGTACACATTACGGCTTAGAATTGTTTTGACTAAGTTTTAGCTAAGTTAAAGCCTACCACACTAGACAACCACAAACATTGGTCATGTTGTAACAGCAGTGATGGAAACCCAAATGTCACTTAAAGCAATTAGAATATGTTACAATGATGTTGGTCTACGTTTTTGAAAAGGTCCAGATGAATCCTCTGTAACCTGTCTCCACCCTCTTCCCCATTCAGGATGCCCATGACTCCCTACTGGAGTGGGAAAGAGAGCGAGAGCTCAACAGGAAAGCCCTCATCATCCAGAGGGTCATTCTTGGCCACAGAGACAGGTAAATGAGGAACACTGAGACACACAGCTTGGAGGGAATGACATGCGACATGTCATACCTTACACAGGGACTTCAATGTTTGGGATGTTGTAATGTTTGGGATGTTGACAGAGTTCTGTCCTACTATCCAGGTCTGTACCCAAACAATTTGAACTTCTTTTAAAAATCTTCCTCTCTAAAAACAAGTCTCTCACCGTTGCCGCCTGCTATAGACCACCCTCTGCCCCCAGCTGTGCTCTGGACACCATATCTGAACTGATTGCCCCTCATCTATCTTCAGAGCTCGTGCTGCTAGGCGACCTAAACTGGAACATGCTTAACACCCTAGCCATCCTACAATCTAAGCTTGATGCCCTCAATCTCACACAAATTATCAAGGAACCTACCAGGTACCACCCCAAAGCCGTAAACACGGGCACCCTCATAGATATCATCCTAACCAACTTGCCCTCTAAATACACCTCTGCTGTTTTCAACCAAGATCTCAGTGATCACTGCCTCATTGCCTGCATCCGTAATGGGTCAGCGGTCAAACGACCTCCACTCATCACTGTCAAACGCTCCCTGAAACACTTCAGCGAGCAGGCCTTTCTAATCGACCTGGCCGGGGTATCCTGGAAGGATATTGACCTATTCCCGTCAGTAGAGGATGCCTGTTTTTTTTTAAATGCCTTCCTCACCATCTTAAATAAGCATGCCCCATTCAAGAAATTTAGAACCAGGAACAGATATAGCCCTTGGTTCTCTCCAGACTTGACTGCCCTTAACCAACACAAAAACATCCTATGGCGTTCTGCATTAGCATCGAACAGCCACCGTGATATACAACTTTTC
The DNA here is from genome assembly GCF_013265735.2 of Oncorhynchus mykiss. Lineage (NCBI taxonomy): Eukaryota > Metazoa > Chordata > Actinopteri > Salmoniformes > Salmonidae > Oncorhynchus > Oncorhynchus mykiss. The sequence goes on along the minus strand of NC_048592.1, from coordinate 31,845,509 downwards.
AGGGAAGCTAGAAACCAATATACACAGGCAGTTAGAAAAGCCAAGGCTAGCTTTTTCAAGCAGAAATTTGCTTACTGCAACACAAACTCAAATAAGTTCTGAGACACTGTAAAGTCCATGGAGAATAAGAACACCTCCTTCCAGCTGCCCACTGCACTGAGGATAGGAAACACTGTCACCACCGATAAATCCACTATAATTGAGAATTTCAATAAGCATTTTTCTACGGCTGGCCATGCTATCCACCTGGCTACCCCTGCCCCGGTCAATAGCACTGCACCCCCCACAGCAACTTGCCCAAGCCTTCCCCATTTCTCCTTCTCCCAAATCCAGTCAGCTGATATTCTGAAAGAGCTGCAAAATCTGGATCCCTACAAATCAGCCGGGCTAGACAATCTGGACCCTTTCTTTCTAAAATTATCTGCCAAAATTGTTGCAACCCCTATTACTAGCCTGTTCAACCTCTCTTTCGTGTCGTCAGAGATTCCCAAAGATTGGAAAGCAGCTGCGGTCATCCCCCTTTTCAAAGGGGGGGACACTCTTGACCCAAACTGCTACAGACCTATATCTATCCTACCCTGCCTTTCTAAGGTCTTCGAAAGCGAAGTCAACAAACAGATTACCGACCATTTCGAATCCCACAATAACTTCTCCGCTATGCAATCTGGTTTCAGGGCTTGTCATGGGTGCACCTCAGCCATGCTCAAGGTCCTAAACTATATCTTAACCGCCATCGATAAGAAACAATACTGTGCAGCTGTACTCATTGACCTGGCCAAGGCTTTCACCTCTGTCAATCACCACATCCTCATCGGCAGACTCTATAGCCTTGGTTTCTCAAATAATTGCCTCGCCTGGTTCACCAACTACTTCTCTGATAGTTCAGTGTGTCAAATCGGAGGGCCTGTTGTCCGGGCCTCTGGCAGTCTTTATGGGGGTGCCACAGGGTTCAATTCTTGGATCGACTCTCTTCTCTGTATTCATCAATGACGTCACTCTTGCTGCTGGTGAGTCTCTGATCCACCTCTACACAGACGACACTATTCTGTATACTTCTGGCCCTTCTTTGGACACTGTGTTAACAACCCTCCAGACGAGCTTCAACACCATTCAACTCTCCTTCCGTGGCCTCCAACTGCTCTTAAATACAAGTAAAACTAAATGCGTGCTCTTCAACCGATCGCTGCCTGCACCTGCCCGCCCATCCAGCATCACTACTCTGGACAGTTCTGACTTAGAATATGTGGACAACTACAAATACCTAGGTGTCTGGTTAGACTGTAAACTCTCCTTCCAGACTCACATCAAACATCTCCAATCCAAAGTTAAATCTAGAATTGGCTTCCTATTTCGCAACAAAGCATCCTTCACTCATGCTGCCAAACATACCCTTGAAAACCTGACCATCCTACCGATCCTCAACTTCGCCGATGTCATTTAAAAAATAGCCTCAAATACCCTACTCAATAAATTGGATGCAGTCTCTCACAGTGCCATCCGTTTTGTCACCAAAGCCCCATACACTACCCACCACTGCGACCTTTACACCCTTGTTGGCTGGCCCTCGCTTCATACTTCTTCTCCAAGACCCTGCTAGGTAAAGTCCCTCCTTATCTCAGCTCGCTGGTCACCATAGCATCACCCACCTGTAGCACCAGCTCCAGCAGGTATATCTCTCTGGTCACCCCCAAAACTAATTATTCCTTTGGCCGCCTCTCCTTCCAGTTCTCTGCTGCCAATGACTGGAACGAACTACAAAAATCTCTGAAACTGGAAACACTTATCTCCCACACTAGCTTTAAGCACCACCTGTCAGAGCAGCTCACAGATTACTGCACCTGTACATAGCCCATCTATAATTTAGCCCAAACAACTACCTCTCCTCCTACTGTATTTATTTATTTTGCTCCTTTGCATCCCATTATTTCTATCTCTACTTTGCACATTCTTCCACTGCAAATCAACCATTCCAGTGTTTTACTTGCTATATTGTATTTACTTCACATCATGGCCTTTGTTTTGCCTTCACCTCCCTTATCTCACCTCATTTGCTCACATCGTTTATAGACTTGTTTATACTGTATTATTGACTGTATGTTTGTTTTACTTCATGTGTAACTCTGTGTTGTTGTATGTGTCGAACTGCTTTGCTTTATCTTGGCAATGTCGCAATTGTAAATGAGAACTTGTTCTCAACTTGCCTACCTGGTTAAATAAAGGTGAAATATATATATATATATATATATATATATATATATATATATTTTAAATAGCACACTGGCAGTGGTCACTGACATGGGTTTATCTGTTATTCTCTCTAATACCCAATCTAAAGGTTTACCACAGAGTTACATACAGTTGTTACTATTGTTTTTATACAGTAGTTCTTACAGTCTGCGCTATTGATGTTTTGTTGAAATGTATTCCTCTTGTAGGAAGAGCTTTGTAAAGAAAAGGAGAGCCGCTGTGGTGGTACAGAAGCATTGGAGAGGTTACAAAGACAAGAATCAATATAGAAAGGTAAGTTACTGGCTCAGTTTCAAGTGGCAATTAGGGAGGTCTACTGCCGAAAAAGAAAGACAATTCTTGTCTACTTTACCAATATTTTCTCCTCTTTTTGCCAAAAATGAGTGTGAAGTTCCAGTATTTAGCTACACCACTACATGGTAAAAAAGTAATTAAATACTGAAAACACTACCAATATTTGAATTGAGTTCAAGCTACAGCAAAATGCTATTCAATTACTAGTTGAACTACATATAGTTCACTACACCACAACACTGGTAAGGAGTCAACTCAGATACACTTTTGTAGACAAACTGAGGTGATATTGATTAAATGCCCTAGCTAAGGAGTGCACATTATTGTGCTGATAGAGATTTTCTCATTTTCTTTTTTTTATAGGCTGGATCAGCTTATAACATATCTGTCGGTTTTCTCTCTGCTGCTCACATTTACCTTCTACAAACTTAATTTATCCTCCTCTCCGTCTCGTTCGACTAGCTCCAGCGCGGCTTTCAGCGTCTGCAGTCTACGATCCGTGGTCGTCTATCCCGGCTGCATTACCTGAAGGAGCTGGCGGCAGCCGTCACTCTGCAGTCCCAGGTGCGCGGGTACCTGGCCAGGAAGAGTTATAAGAGCAAGAGAGAAGCTGTGACTGTCCTCCAGGCACACACCAGAGGCATGCTGGCTAGGAAGACCACCAACAAGATGAGGACAGATGTGAGTTCTGACATTTGAGAAAAGTGCGTGTGTGTGATTGCAAGCCTGTTTTGCCACCTGTGTGCAAATTCAATATATCTGTGTGTGTGTGTTTGTGTGTGTGTGTCTGTGTTAGGCATTCCTATCAGCCCGGGAGCGGGAGGCGAGAGAGCAGACAGCCGCAGAGCTCCAGCGGAGGCTAGAGGAGGTCCTCAGCCAATCACAACAGGCTGCTGCCGAGCCAGAGCCAGTCAGTGAGCAGGAAATGGTGGAAACAATGTTTGAATTCCTGCCCCACAAAGTGTCCGTAGGAGGGCGGGAGGGCCCGGCTCCAGAGGGCTTTGAGGTGATGCTCACAACCAATGGTGGATCTTAATGTCATGTTAACATAGGTTTCCATTTGCTATAGTCTTATATGTCTTAATACCCCAGTGATGAACACTGCTAACAGAATGACCACATCCATCTAATCTTCTCTTCTCATTGAAGAAGCATTATAATATTCTACTATTCTCTCCAACTCCAAGAAGAAAGTATCTAACTGAGTATCCAACTGCACTCTCCCTATCCATCCTCAGGACTTGGAGAGAACGCGAACAATCCCAGAGGTGACTGAGGAGAGCCGAGAGGAGAGTCGAGAGGAGAGCCCAGTAGAAACCCCAGCTCCGGTAGTAGTACAAGTACCAGTACCAGTACTAGCTCGGACTGAACCAAGTCCTGCACCAGCACCAGTACCAGTGGAACTACCAGTGGTGGAGTACGATGATGAGGATGAGGAGTTCTCCTTCATCAAGTTCAGTGCTTTGCACTTCCAGGGCTCTGCTACCCACAGTCACATCACCCAAAGGCTGCGACAGCCCCTGCTCCACCACGAGGACGAGGGGGACACACTGGTGAGTCAACATCAGGCTTCTGTGTCTCTCAGAGGGATCCAAAGCAAGGATGGAATTTTTCTTCCTCTGTCACATATGCAACATTATAAACTGGGTGGTTCGAACCCTGAGTGCTGATTGGCTGAAAGCCGTGGCATATCAGACCATATACCACGGGTATAACACAACATGTCTTTTTACTGCTCTATTTACATTGGTAACCAGTTTATAATAGCAATAGGGCACCTCTGGGGTTTGTGGTACATGACCAATATACCACGGGTAAGAGCTGTATCCAGGTACTCTGCGTTGCGTCGTGCCTGAGAACAGCCCAGCCATAATATATTGGCCATATACCACACCACCATGGGCCTTATTTCTTAATTTTTCTCTCTTCTTTTCTCTTTTTCTACTGTACTTTCTCCTCTCCTCCTTCTTCATCCTCCTGCTGTTTTTGTTTTGTTCCTCACTTCACCCCATTATTTTATTTTCCCTTCCATTCCCCACTTTCTTTCTCCTCTCCATTCCTCTCCTCTCCGCTGCTCTCTGCTCCTCTCCAGGCCTGTCTGACAGTGTGGTGGATCATCTTGAGGTTCATGGGGGACATCGCTGAGCCTAAACAGATCAACCAGGAGCCCTCCACCACCATCCAGAAGAACCTTGGCCAGAGGCAGAACAGGAGGCTCAGCAATCTAGTGGGCCTGGATCAGGTACTGAACATAAGGCCTTCCTGGGACTTAACCTTACATTCAACTAAGTTCAATAGGACTTTATTCATCCCTTACGGGCAGCAGGAAAAATATCACTACTCACTGATTCCCTTAATGTGATGACAATAGACACTTGTGTCATTTTGTGTGTTTCTAATAGTTTACTCTTGTACTGAGTTTTTGCTGACTGAATTCACCCACTAAACAGTTTGTCAGATGTCTAATTCGTCCTATACATTTTTCCATCAGAAAATACTAAGGAAAAATAGAAAGAAAGAAGGAATGGGGAACAGAAAAGCTTCGACCATTGTAGATGAGGTATGTTACATACACATTATTTTGTCCTCAGAACTAATGTAACGGTTTTCTTGGTGAGAAGGAGAGTCGGACCAAAATGCGGCGTGTCTATAGCAATCCATGTTTAATGAAGTAACACACTAAACACAAACACTATCAAAACGACAAACTCAAAGAATATGGCTGCCTAAATATGGTTCCCAATCAGAGACAACGATAAACACCTGCCTCTGATTGAGAACCACTTCAGACAGCCATAGACTTAGCTAGAACACCCCACTAGCTACAATCCCCATACTTACACACCACATACAAAAACCCATGCCACACCCTGGCCTGACCAAATAAATAAAGATAAACACAAAATACTTTGACCAGGGTGTGACAGAACCCCCCCCCTAAGGTGCGGACTCCCGAACGCACCTCAAAACAATAGGGAGGGTCCGGGTGGGCGTCTGTCCATGGTGGCGGCTCCGGCGCGGGACGTGGACCCCACTCAATCAATGTCTTAGTCCCTTCTCCTCGCGTCCCTGGATAGTCCACCCTCGCCGCCGACCATGGCCTAGTAGTCCTCACCCAGAACCCCACTGGACTGAGGAGCAGATCGGGACTGAGGGGCAGCTCGGGACTGAGGCAGCTCGGGACTGAGGGGAAGCTCAGGAGTGAGAGGAAGCTCAGGAGTGAGAGGAAGCTCAGGAGTGAGAGGAAGCTCAGGAGTGAGAGGAAGCTCAGGCAGGTTGATGAATCTACCAGATCCTGGCTGACTGGCAGATCCTGGTCGACTGGCAGATCTGGCAGATCCTGGTCGACTGGCAGATCTGGAAGAGTCTGGTCGACTGGCAGATCTGGAAGAGTCTGGTCGACTGGCAGATCTGGAAGAGTCTGGTCGACTGGCAGATCTGGAAGAGTCTGGTCGACTGGCAGATCTGGAAGAGTCTGGTCGACTGGCAGATCTGGAAGAGTCTGGTCGACTGGCAGATCTGGAAGAGTCTGGTCGACTGGCAGATCTGGAAGAGTCTGGTCGACTGGCAGATCTGGAAGAGTCTGGTCGACTGGCAGATCTGGAAGAGTCTGGTCGACTGGCAGATCTGGAAGAGTCTGGTCGACTGGCAGATCTGGAAGAGTCTGGTCGACTGGCTGCTCCATGCTGACTGGCTGCTCCATGCTGACTGGCAGCTCTGGCTGCTCCATGCTGACTGGCTGCTCCATGCTGACTGGCAGCTCTGGCTGGTCCATGCTGACTGGCTGCTCCATGCTGACTGGCAGCTCTGGCTGCTCCATGCTGACTGGCTGCTCCATGCTGACTGGCAGCTCTGGCTGCTCCATGCTGACTGGCTGCTCTGGCTGCTCCATGCTGACTGGCTGCTCCATGCTGACTGGCTGCTCCATGCTGACTGGCGGCCCTGGCTGCTCCATGCTGACTGGCGGCCCTGGCTGCTCCATGCTGACTGGCGGCCCTGGCTGCTCCATGCTGACTGGCGGCCCTGGCTGCTCCATGCTAACTGGCAGCTCTGGCGGCTCCTTGCAGACTGGCAGCTCTGGCGGCTCCTTGCAGACTGGCAGCTTTGGCGGCATCCTGCAGACAGGCAGCTCTGGCGGCTCCTTGCAGACTGGCAGCTCCTTGCAGACTGGCAGCTCCTTGCAGACTGGCAGCTCCTTGCAGACTGGCAGCTCCTTGCAGACTGGCAGCTCCTTGCAGACTGGCAGCTCTATGCTAACTGGCAGCTCTATGCTAACTGGCAGCTTTATGCTAACTGGCAGCTTTGAACAGGCGGGAGATTCCGGCAGCGCTGTAGAGAAGGAAGGCTCTAACAGCGCTAAACAGGCGGGAGACTCCGACAGCGCTGGAGAGGAGGAGGGCTCCGACAGCGCTGGACAGGCGAGGCGCACTGTAGGCCTGATGCGTGATGCTGGCACTGGTGGTACTGGGCCGAGGACACGCACAGGAAGCCTGGTGCGGGGAGCTGCTACCGGAGGGCTGGGGTGTGGAGGTGGCACAGGATGGGTTAGACCGTGAAGGCGTACTGGAGATCTTGAGAGCGGTGCTGGCACAGGACGTGCAAGGCTAGGGAGGTGCACAGGAGGCCTGGTACGTGAGACTGGCACCATCTTCACCAGCCGACTGACACGCACCTCAGGACGAGTATGGAGCGCTGACCCAGGTGCCATCAAATCCCCGACACGCTCCGTCGGGCGAATTCCATGTTTAAAACACCAACACAGCAACTCCCTCATTTCTCTCTCCTCCAATTTCCCCATTAACTCCTTTACAGTCTCTGTTTCGCTCACCTCCAACACCGGCTCTGGTTCTGGTCTCCTCCTTGGCTCCTCACGATAAACAGGGAGAGTTGGCTCAGGTCTGGCTCCTGACTCTGCCACACTCTCCCTGAGCCCCCCCCCCAAGAAATTTTTGGGGCTGACTATGGGGCCTCCGTCCGCGCCGCCTTGCTTGCTTCGCAAACTCCATTCTCCTATATCCCTCCGCGCACTGCTCCATCGAATCCCAGGCGGGCTCCGGCACTCTCCCTGGGTCAACCGCCCACCTGTCTATCTCCTCCCAAGAAGTATAGTCCATACTGTACTCCACTTTGGGCTGTTCCTGCCTGTTGACACGCTGCTTGGTCCCTTTGTGGTGGGTGATTCTGTAACGGTTTTCTTGGTGAGAAGGAGAGTCGGACCAAAATGCGGCGTGTCTATTGCAATCCATGTTTAATGAAGTAACACACTAAACACAAACACTATCAAAACAATAAACTTAACGAAAACCGAAACAGCCTATACTTGTGTAACCTAACACAGAACAATGACATCAGGACACTAAGGACAATCACCCACGACAAACTCAAAGAATATGGCTGCCTAAATATGGTTCCCAATCAGAGACAACGATAAACACCTGCCTCTGATTGAGAACCACTTCAGACAGCCATAGACTTAGCTAGAACACCCCACTAGCTACAATCCCCATACTTACACACCACATACAAAAACCCATGCCACACCCTGGCCTGACCAAATAAATAAAGATAAACACAAAATACTTTGACCAGGGTGTGACAACTAAAATGAGTCTGAATATCCATGATGTAACAACACAGGCTAATTGTCCAGATGGGAAACAGTTTATGTAAAATTGATGTCAAAAGTAGATTTTTTTGTTGTTGTGCATTTTAGCTAACCCTACTCTTTTCCTAACCTTAATCTAATTCTCCTAAACTGCATTTCTCCTAACATGCTGCCTAAGTTTTCCTAACCTGCGATGAAAAGGCAAATATGACATAAGCTGTATCCGCTCCAGACAAAACCGGATAATTGTCTCGTTGTGCTCCTCATCTCCTCCAGCCGGAGACTATGACGGAGGAGGAGAAAGACATTCTAATTGGAGAGGGGCGTACTTTGGATCGGCCAATATCCGACCTGGAAAAGCTGCACATTATTGTTGGATACGCCCTATCCAGACGAGATATAAGGTAACAAACCGAATTACAACACGTAAACAATGTTACCCAGATATTTCCCAGTTATTGGTGTCTACAAAAATAATTTGTTTGTCATCCCAAAACTGTTTCATTCAGAACTAATAAAGGATTACAGCTACAGTTGCAATGCAAATGAATTGGATCCAATCAAAACTGATGGATAGCTACTTGAGCCCTGTCTGTCCTTGTTTGTCCGTGTAGGGATGAGATCTATTGTCAGATCATTAAACAGCTGGTGAACAATAAGAACCAGAAGAGTTCCCTCAGAGGCTGGGTCCTCCTGTCCATCTGTCTTGGTATCTTCCCCCCAACAGAACTCCTTATACAGGTCAGGCTAAAGTTGACATTTTTTCACCTGTGGCTGTATGTCTGAAGGCGCTGTGTTTTTACATATAGGCATACTGAATTTATAACCCAGGCCCCACTCAATCAATTACATACACTGTAATTCTATTCTATTCCACAGTATCTTGAGAGCTTCCTGCGCAGAGGGCCAAGTAGCTATTGTCCGTACTGTGCTGAGCGCCTGCGTCGCATCGTGGCCAATGGGGAGCGAGGCGAACTGCCTTGTTGGATAGAGCTCCAGGTAAGATCCATGACAGAGACATACTCATCTGGGTGCCATCTCCCTTCTGACACAATGCAACAGAATTGGGGGGTAGGCCTGTCAGGACTCAAACCCGTGTCCAACACCCTAGCCAAAGAATCTCTTGACGATGTCGCTAGGTGTCGACTACTGCTGCTGTTAAGCAGTATCAACACTACAGGTCATGGACAGTATTCATGACAAATGTCGCATTCAAAACAACTGGGAACTCAGAACTGGGAACTCGGAAATCTTTGACTTCCGACTTCAGTGCGTTCAAGACAACTGAGAACTCTGAAAAAAAGTGCTCCGATTAAGAAAAATCGTTTCGAACGGGCATCCAACTCGGAATTCCAACTCAGGAACTTAGGTCTCTTTCTAGAGCTCCGACTTTACAACTGACGTCATGATTTGACCTCGTATTTTTCTGAGTTCCCAGTTGTCTTGAAATCACCATCAGAGCAGGTTTGGTCAGACAACAATACATTGACTGATCAGAAACAGACTGGCACTCATGATAATTGATGAGAGGTCGCATCAGAGTTATGTGAGAGACCGTTGCTAAACTACAGCTACATGCGCCAACCACTGCTAATATCCCACCTACTCCAACATATGAAATCGATTCTCTGTTTTTGCTCTGCGGACATATCTTTATGGCGGCAGGTAGCCTAGCTGTTAGAGAGGTGAGCCAGCAACCGGAGGATTTCCTGTTCGAATCCTGGATCTGCCTGGAAAAATCTGTTGGGAAGTGAGCTGGCAACCAGAGTGTTGCTGGTATCAAATATTAGATGCTATTGCCTGCCGTTGTGCCCTTGAGCATGGCACTTAAACCCCACACAAGAACTGCTCCACGGGGGCCCAGTGTGGTAGCCCCCTGTTCCAACCTGTCCAACCCCTAACGTGTCTTTTGGAAGGGTTGGAATAAATGGAAGTCAATGTTCGGTTCGACCTTGTGTACAATTGACGAATAAGGTGATCTTACAATGAATCTTATGACAGTGACTGTATTAGTAAGGGGACAGGACACCAAAACCGCATATGTGCAGTACAGAGCAAGATGGGTCCTGTAGTAAGTAGTTATTATACTGCAAGGACTAATTATTCCCATGTCTCCACCTTCCCACATGTAGGCCGTCAAGACCAAGAAGCCCACACAAGTATCTGTGGCCCTGATGGACGGCCTTAGTGTCAGCCTGCCTGTTGACTCAGCCTGTACCTCTGCTGAGGTGTGCCAGGCTCTGGCCAAGAAAGTCAACATCAAGGATACCTACGGATTCTCTCTTTACATCGGCTTCTATGAGAAGGTGAAGGAAACCCCCAAGGGTTTTGGGGATAGCTAGCCATGCAACTAAAACGAGTACATACAGATATAGGATCTTAATTTGAGCTATTTTGCTACAGCAGGAAAATAATCCTGCAGCAACAGGAAAATGTGAATTATTGGGTGGATTATAATGAATGGATTTTTTTTGTAGGGGTCGATATATTTTTCATAAGGGAAAAACAAGTCTGTAATTTCTAAGTGGATATTACTAACTCCAGAAGCTTTTTTACAACTCAAATACACTACAAGTTTGAAATCTCCTGCATTACAGGACAGTTCTCCTGCAACAGGGTGATCAAATTAAGGTCCTACATCTGTATTGACGAAGAAGATACATAATAAATACAACAGTGTCAATAGGTACTCTTCTTAGTTGCATGGCAAGGGGATACCTAACTGTGGTGTCCTGGGTACTAGCATCATGCCTTGTGGATTGAGAAATTGAAGTTGCTCATTCAGTGTCAGTTCAATATTGAGATTGAAAAGGGCCAACATTGACTTGATAGCATTTGACTACCATTTATTAGCATCTTCACTAGCTTTCAGAAGTTGACTAACATTGACTTGCATTGACTAGCCCTGTGACATGTTTTGACTAGCCCTGTGCCATGTTTTGACTAGGCCTGTGCCATGTTTTGACTAGGCCTGTGCCATGTTTTGACTAGGCCTGTGACATGTTTTGACTAGCCCTGTGACATGTTTTGACTAACCCTGTGACATGTTTTGACTAGCTCTGACATATTTTGACTAGCCCTGGCATATTTTGACTAGCCGTGTGACATGTTTTGACTAGCCCTGTGACGTATTTTGACTAGCTCTGACATGTTTTGACTAGCCCTGGCATATTTTGACTAGGCCTGTGACATGTTTTGACTAGCCCTGTGACATATTTTGACTAGCTCTGACATGTTTTGACTAGCTCTGACATGTTTTGACTAGCCCTGTTACATGTTTTGACTAGCTTTGACATGTTTTGACTAGGCTTGTGACATGTTTTGACTAGCCCTGACATATTTTTACACTGCTGTTTCCAGGTGTGGTCCCTAGGCAGTGGCGGGAAGCACGTGATGGACGCTATCTCGCAGTGCGAGCAGGAAGTGAGGCGGAAGGGCGAGGAGGAGCAGCACGCCTCCTGGAGACTCTACTTCCGCAAGGAGTTGTTTACACCCTGGCACGATTCCTCAATAGATGCCGTCAGCACAGATCTCATCTACAGACAGGTCATCAGAGGCCTCAAGTCTGGGGAGTACCATTCTGAGAAGGTGAGTACCATTCTGAGAAGGTGCGTACCATTCTGAGAAGATGCGTACCATTCTGAGAAGATGCGTACCATTCTGAGAAGGTGCGTACCATTCTGAGAAGGTGCGTACCATTCTGAGAAGGTGAGTACCATTCTGAGAAGGTGCGTACCATTCTGAGAAGGTGAGTACCATTCTGAGAAGGTGCATCGTTGTTTTATTTATTTGATTGAACCTTTATTTTGACAGGGAGTTAATGCTGAGACCAAGGTCTCTTTTTCCAGATGAGCCCTGTTTAGCACAACAATACACATCAAAACATAATACACACATATACACATTAAAATAAACGTTATTATACAATACATGGAAAGCAAAACACAATCGTAAAAAACAGTACAAGACTCCACCCACCCAGACAATGTGGATATCATATCACTGAAGGTGACATTGTGAAAGTAGCCTCCACTACTCTCGAGGGTAGGTTGACCATGAACCAAGCATGAATCTTAGGAGTCACAATGTCTCACTGAACTCTATGTAAGAAATCATAAAATAATAAAAATCAATTACCACTATTGTTGAAAAAAAGAAAAGATATAAAGTCTGCATATGTTTGAAGTGGAAATTATATTAACTAAACAACTAAACAGTTTTCTTTATTAATTGGACCTAAACAGACTTTGTATTTATTTGTTTTTGTCTTCCAGGAGGATGACTTTGTCCAGCTGGCAGCGATGTACTACTATGTGACGTTTGGGTCTACCAACAGTGTAGAAAGTGCCAAGAAGGTGGTGGGGGAATGCATCACTACTGAACTTATTGAGACCAAGTCACAAGGAAAATGGATTCAGCTGGTCACCGCAGCACATACACAGGTACTGCTACTCACTGGTGCAATAAGTAAAGGCCAGACCACCTGTAGTATATTCTGTTCTAAAATTCCTGCTATTCAGTGTGCTATCCCTATCAAGTAAAGTAAAGCAAAGTTAACTTTTCAATTGAATTATTAATTTAAGTTAAGTAGAATAAAGGAAAGCTAATGCCAGACAAAATTATTCAACTAATAATGATCCTAATCATTCTCACAGGGTCCTTACATAAACAGCAGAAGGAGCACAGACAGCGTGAAGGGGGACGTGGTTGACTACGCTCGTCAGAAATGGCCCATCTTCTTCTCCAAGTTCTACGAGGTTACGCAAATGTCAGGTAAGTCTAGCATGAATATGTCCGCATAATGAACCAAGTGAAGTTTCTATCATGTTTCATGATGAAGCTTTTAGTTGGTTTTAAATCAGGCAAAATATTTATTTTATTTGTCAAAGACAATTTTTATAACTAAGGTATTTGTATACTCACAGGACCTCCTCTATCCAAAAGCAATTTTATTGTGGCCATCAACTGGAATGGGATCTCCTTTCAGGACGAGAAGGAGAAGAAGCTCCTCGAGCTGCCCTACCCAGAGGTGACTGGGGTGAACAAGTCCAGGTATGAACAGGCTATACCAAGGCCCTGTTTACATATTTCAGAAATGCATCCATCCTTCCTTCTCACCTTCGAAGTGATCACTGATCTGAATTGGTTGGTTTTGAGGTAATTGAGTAATAACCTTACTCACAGCTATCCAATCACTTATAGGTCTGTTTACCTCAAGGAAACAAGGAAGGATGCATTTCTATAGTATTCCAACAGGGCCCAGAATACATAGCCAGAAACTAGTTTTATACACTGGCTGTTTATTGTTCAGTTGTCAGGTAGCGGTGGTCGTCATGGTTCACATACTCCCTCATACTAACATTCAATCCACCATGAAGTTATTACGTACATTTCACATATGTTTCATATGTTCATCAGTGATGATGGCAGGATCGACAACAGTCAGTCTGTGAGCCTGGCCACACTGAGAGGGCAGTTCATACTGCAGTCTGTGGAGGCAGGGGAGATGGCTGACCTGATCCAGTGGTACCTGGAGGGCCTGAGGGAGCGCTCCGTCTATGCAGTGGCCCTGCAGGACATCAACAGACAGGGTAAGAATATGACAATAAATCACTTGATCAACTCACCTCACAGCTGAGGTTCACTGATTTTGGATAAGTTTGTCTAGGGTTAAGCTTTGTATCTCTGAGCTACAGAGGGTAAGTTACAGTAGATGGATGTATTTGTCAGAATCATAATACTTACTAGTATATCAACAGACACTTCATAACTGAGGTTCATCCATTTGGATGAGATGGGTGAAGGCCATGCTGCGTAGCACTGCTTAAGAGGGGTGGGTATCTGGATGTTTCCCATTGAATTCTAATGCTGTAAATTGGAGTGGAAAACAATATAATTGTCCCCATCAGATAACAACAGGTAGTAAGGTAGTCAGTGTTTAACAGAAAACAATATCCTAAAAGAACCCTTCATATACAGTAAGTGTTTTTGGCTGGGGATCCATGCATGACCTAATATGGTTTCTGTTATACACAGAGCATTCGGAAAGTATTCAAACCCCTTGACGTTTTCCACATTTTGTTTCAGCCTTAATCTGAAATGGATTAAATGAAAATGTTTTCCTCATCAAGCTACACACAATACCACACAACGGCAAAGCGAAAACAGGTTAAGACATTTTGGCAAATGTATATAAAAACAACAACAGAAATACCTTATTTACATAAGTAACCCTTGCTATGAGACTCGAAATTGAGTCCACCTGTGGTAAATTCAATTGATTGGACATGATTTGGAAAACCACACACCTGTCTGTATAAGGTCCCACAGTTGACAGTGCGTGGCAGAGCAAAAACCAAGCCATGGGGTCGAAGGAATTGTCCATAGAGCTACGAGACAGGATTGTGTCAAGGCACAGATGCGAGGAAGGTTACCAAAACATTTCTGTAGCATTGAAGGTCCCCAAGAACACAATGGCCTCCATCATTCATAAATCGAAAGAGTTTGGAACCACCAAGACTCTTCCTAGAGCTGGCCGCCCGGCCTAACTGAGCAATCGGGGGAGAAGGGCCTTGTTCAGGGAGGTGACCAAGAATCCGATGATCACTCTGACAGAGCTCCAGAGTTCCTTTGTGGAGATGGGAGAACCTTCCAGAAGGACGACCATCTCTGCAGCACTCCATGAATCAGGCCTTTATGGTAGAGTGGCCAGACGGAAGCCATTCCTCAGTAAAAGGCACATGACATCCCGCATGGAGTTTGCCAAAAGGCACCTAAAGACTCTCAGACCATGATAAACAAGATTCTCTGGTCTGATGAAACAAAGATTGATCTCTTTGGCTTGTATGCTAAGCATCACGTCTAGAGGAAACCTGGCACCATCCCTACGGGGAAGCATGGTGGTGGCAGCATCATGCGGTGGGGATATTTTTCAGCGGTATTGACTGGTAGACTAGTAAGGATCAAGGGAAAGGTGAACGGAGCAAAGTACAGAGGGATACTTGATGAAAACCTGCTCAGAACCTCAGACTGTGGCGAAGGTTCACCTTCCAACAGGACAACGGCCCCAAGCACAAAGCCAAGACAATGCAGGAGTGGCTTCGGGACAAGTCTCTTGTCGTGTCTTTGGCATCATTAAAACTGAAGACTTATTTCTCAAATAACTCTGTAATTATTATTACGCAATTAAACTGATTAATCATGTAGTTAACTAGGAAGTCCGACAACACATCAAGGAAAATATTCAGATTACAAAGTTATAATTTTCCTAATATAACTTTCAGATATTTTAACATCTGATCAATTAGTCTTCGATTTAATGAATTATTATTTACCTCACGTTAGTCTCATTCCAAAGGTCTTAAATTGTTGGTTATCCATACGAACCCAGTCTTCACTATGAGTCATCCATACATCAATTGTCTTAAATCCTTTATTTACTAACTAAGTAATTCACAGAAATGCATAAACAAACAGTAGATATGGTTACAAGGAAATGATAGGGGAATGTGCCCTAGTGGGCTAAACCGGCATCGCGGCTTGTTAGACAAAAGGGAAGAGCGGGTCTACTGAGATGAGACACTACAAAGTTGATTATAACAATTGAAATGCTAATCCCTTGCACATGAATGCTCACTCATTTGGGAATAATTGCAATCAATATATGTATATTTACACTCAGTGTGTTGTCGGGATCTCTGTTGAAAAGTTAATTTCTGTTGGAGAGTTTGCCCGCCCTCTCTCTCTCTCTCTGCTGTGGTTAGAATGGATAGTTCAGAGTAACATTCATTTCGGTGTTGTCGGTCTTTGCGTTCAATGATACCGAATTCCTAGCTGCAGACTAGTAATTAATGTCAAAGACTTATTCTGTCAGTATCGATAGTCTTAGAGTTTCAACAACCATTACAACCTTAGCTTATACTCAGGTTTTATGGTCTGGTCTCAAACCTTAGCCCTCTCGTGGAAATCGAGGTAGGCTGGTCTCTACTCAAACCTTAGCCCTCTCGTAGTTATCGAGGTAAGCTGGTCTGAGGTGGGAAAACCCAGGTGGGGGTTTTATTCGGAACATAGAAAAGGGCTGTCCCATGACGCTGGGTCCTAACTGTGCTCATGGGTGGTCCTCTGATTTAGTTAAACTTCAATGGGTATTGGAGTTTCCTTCATTAAACAGTCTAAAATCACATTACATAATTTCACAAATAGTTTCATCTTTACTCATTCATTTTATACAACCATTAGATGTATGCCTCATAACGGAGACTCATGTATAAACATGATTATGGTAATGTGGCTGTATTGTCTCTCATGAGTTTGTGTCTGTGTGTCTGTCTGTGTGTCTGTCTCTCTGTCTCTCTCTCTCTCTCTCGCTCTCTCTCTCTCTCTCTCTCTCTGTGTGTCTCTCTCTCTCTCTCTCTCTCTCTCTCTCTCTCTCTCGCTCACTCTCTCTGTCTCTCTCTCTGTCTGTGTCTCTCTGTCTGTCTCTCTCTCTGTGTCTTTCTGTCTCTCTGTGTCTCTCTCTCTCAAACTGCAGACGACCCCACGTTCCTGAGCTACAAGCGAGGGGACATGCTGGTCATCTTGAAGGACGGAGAGTACTCCCCTGACCGGGGCTGGATCAAAGGCACTAACGAGCGCACCGGGAACACCGGCGCCGTCTCCACGGATACCGTCCTGGTTCTGCCAACCCTTGACAAGCCCAGCGATACCACACTGGTAAGACGGTTCTAGACTCTAACAGAATGTTCTAGACTTAAAATACTTATTGAAAACTTCACTCGAGTGATGTTTCAATTCATATGGTTAGAAGAATAGGTCATAGAATAATAGTCTGGTCCCAGATCTGTTTGTGTTGTCTGGGACTAGGCTAATTAAACAGTGCACACATAGTACAAATAAGAGGGTGATACAAATGGGATTGTGCATGATAAGATTCTTTATTTGATTAGATTTTTAATTTCTTCCCCCTTTTTCTTTCCGATTTCGTGGTATCCAATTGGTAGTTACAGTCTTGTCCCATCGCTGCAACTCCCGTACGGACTCGGGAGAGGTGAAGGTTGAGAACCATGTGTCCTCCAAAACACAACCCAGCCAAGCCGCACTGCTTCTTGACAGAATACCCGCTTAAACCCGGAAGCCAGCCGCACCAATGTGTTGGAGGAAACATCTAGTAGGACAAGGACATCAATGCCAGCCAAACCCTCCCCTAACCTGGACAACACTGTGATAATTGTGTGCCGCCCCATGGGTCTCCCGGTTGCGGCCGGCTGCGACAGAACATGTACTCGAACCAGGATCTTTAGTGACACAGCTAGCACTGCGATGTAGTGCCTTAGTTATGATAAGATTCTTATAAGCTAAAAAGTGAACATGGATGCATTCCGTTACAGATAGTTGTCCCTACGGGAAACAACGTAATGGTCCCTTGGTGGATTTATTCCTTACACCTAACCAGTTGGAATGCTGCCCATATGTTGGGCGGACTTGTGAGCATTGTTAGACCGTGGGGCAAGTCGACATCAAGTCCCTATTCTTCGAGGGATTGTGGAAGGGGAAGACTACCATCTTGTGGTCGTTTTAACATTGTGTTTTTCTTTGGTTGAACCACAAGAGTCTGCTGAATCTGAGCCCAGATCAGAGGACAGTGGCTCAGAACGCACCCGCTAGGGAAGAGGCAGTGTCCCCCGTCTCACTGAAAGAGTTTGCCTATGACTACTTCAGGTAGAATCGCCTCTCACTACTATTTCAACAACACCAATAACCATTTTAACTTTAATAATTACCACAAACATTTGCAAATTAATCATCGATTTAACAAAGGAGTATTCCAATGTGACAGTAATCTGACCAGTTATCTCACTACAACTGTTTGCAGGGTTAACAGAATGTTTTCTGGTTATACTATTCTCAAGACAGCAAGGTAACCTTAGTTATTTCCTTGGTTTCCCTTAGGCAGCCTGGTAAAGAAGGGGGCCGCGGGGCGCAGGCCAGAGGCAGGGAGAAACTTTGGGCTGCCTCCAAAGAACCCATTAAACAGCCCCTACTGAAGAGTCTGGTGGGCAACACCGACCTCAGCCATCTGGCCTGCATCTCCTTCACTGATATCCTTTACTCAAATACTTTATTTGTTCAAGGGAAAGTTCAGGATTTTACAACTTGATGTTAGATGGTTCCTCGCCCTGAAGTAGTCTACGGGCCACGACAAACTGGTTAGGGTTTTTTCTTTAAACAGACACTACAAACTTCAGTTAACTTTAGCCAACTTCAGCTACTTTCAGGTTGAGAAACCATCTAACATCAAGTTGTAAAATCCTGAACTTCCACTTTAATGTACGGTTGATGTTCTTATTGATATTGAGGCGAACACTGGATAACAACAAGGAAGATTTTTAATAGGTGTTGAAGACACTAGGGAGGGATTATACCTGGACTTTTTGTTACTGGAGACCTTTAAACGATAAATAAATTTTTTTTTTTTTACAATGGCGTAGCAGTTACCGACTTATCCTAATAAATATGTCTCTCCAAGTGGAGTTTTCTAAACGTTTGCTATTGTCTTTAGCCTTTCCCTCACCTATCCTAAAGTACATGGGAGATTACCCCATCAAACAGGTGCGCCAGCCCATAGAGCTCACTGACCAGATCTTTGGCGCGGCCACTCAGCATGTACCTTTACAGGACGAAGTCTACTGCCAGATCATGAGGCAGATGACCAGTAACAACAGCAGGTATGTGTGGTAATATACTGCCATGTCAGCTATTTCTCATGTATTACTAGGAAATAACCACAGAGATGTACAGTATATGTCTGATGTTCTATTTTTAATTATAATTAAATTTTTATTATAATTATAATACTCTCCCCTCTCTCTCTCACTCTCCCCCATCTCTCTCTCTCTACTCCCCCCCTCTCTCCCCTCTCTCTCTACTCTCTTCCCCCCCCTTTCTACTCTCTTCCCCCCTCTACTCTCTTCCCCCCCTCTCTCTACTCTCCCCCCGGCCCTCTCTCTCTCCCTCGCTCTACTCTCTCTCCCCCTCTCTCCTCTCTCCCTCTCTCGCTCTACTCTCTTCCCCCCCTCTCACTCTAATCTCTCTCTACTCTCTATTATATCCATCTCACCTTCCCTCTCTCCCCCTCCCTCCCACAGAATGAGTGTAGACTATGGTTGGCAGCTCCTTTGGCTGTGTACCGGCCTTTTCCCCCCCAGTCAGATCTTGCTGAAGTACACCCAGCGCTTCCTAGAGTCACGGCCCAGAGAGCCCCTGGCTGCAGACTGCCTGCAACGGCTACAAATGCTAGTCAGGTAGGGCTCCAAAGCACACTGTAGTGAATTTGGGAGGCAGTGGGAAAAGGTCTCGAACTAAATGTCCCTGCAAATCCAACACCAAAGCCATGACACCAAGAGGTCTCAATCTGAATATCTTGGGTGAGGTTGCTGGAGTTGTGCTGAGGACGCTACAAAATATGGTATTGAGATGTTAAATACTAAAACGATTGGGGGGAAATGAACGCTATACTGTCCTCTTGTTGTAGTATGGAGCCCAGGAAGCTGCCTCCCCATCAGGTGGAGGTGGACGCCATTCAACAGGACAGCAACCAGATCTTCCATAAAGTCCACTTCCCTAACGACAGAGCTGAGGTAGATAGCTTCTTCTTTGCCTCATATGATCCCTATGATCACTGATCCCTATGATCACTATGAATTTCTCAAATCCACTTTCACATGGTATCTGACCTTTTGTCACAGTGGAAACTATCTGGCTGGCTAAATCTACAGAAATATAATAACACAGAAATGTTGATTAATTATGCTCATTGTCCGTGTGAAATAGATTTAATGAAATAAATTAAATGTGTAAATTCTTTATTTAGCTCTTCGAGGTGACATCAACGTCTAGGATTCGTGACCTTGTTCGTAACATTGCCTACAAGCTCATTCTGGCCTCAGCTGACGGTTACAGTCTCTTCATGAAAACGCCAAACAAGGTTCAATTCAAGCTCATTTAACTGGTTTAGTTCGGGTAGTGCAAGTGAATGTATGTTTATTTTTTCTCTCTCCTTGTTGCTTTCAGGTGGTGAGCTTACACGACCAAAACTACTTCTTTGACAGTTTGAGGGAGACGACAGACCAACCTAAGAAAACGAAGAGAGCCAGAGAGGCAAAGAAAGGAGGTAAAACAGAGGGTAAGGCGCAGTCCTGAATTTAACAGATAAAGTTTTGAGCTCATGCCGCAACCGTTTGTGGTAGATGGCGGCAGATTGTGGTAAATTGCGTCATTCTGGCAACAATGGCTGATACTTAAATACCGTGCCATAGAACTCTGCGGCACCTCGCAAGCTATGCTGCAGTATACCACAACTTTTAAAGGAACTGTACAATAACATCTAGCTTCCACCATATTGTCCTTATATGTACATAGTAGCTCTAAAATAGTCCAAAACATCATATGTTTAGCAAAAGGTCAAAGTACTCCCACCAAGTTGTCAGTGGATGAAACTTATGTTATGCTACACTATGCTATACTAAGCTATGCTATACTAAACTATACTATGCTATGCTATAAGGACTGATGAACGTTTGTGTTTCAGGAGGTCCAGCCACCATGCCCTACCTGGTTATATTCATGAGGAAGCTGTGGTTCAATGTGACCCCAGGAAGAGACCTGACCGCTGACCTCACTTTCCATTTCCCACAGGTCGGGCATGAAAGACACAGACAGACAGGCACACACACAGACTACTGTACATTTCTAGTAGTAGATTTAGTTTTTATTCATCATTCAGATCTCCCATCGGCGTGCGTCAATGGGTAATGATTACGCTAAAGAGTTACGCATCTCAACCTGTTATTCAAACCGCTGTAAATAGTGAGTAAGCGGGGTGAACCCAGAACCCAGGTACTCATAACTCATACACAAACCTCTCCTCTCAGGAGTTGCCCAAGTACCTGCGTGGCTACCACAAGTGTACCAAGGAGGAAATGACCAGCCTGGCTGGCCTGCTGTTCCGGGTCAAGGTGGACACGGACAGGTCCCAGTTTGTCATGATTCCCAGGATGCTGAAGGAGCTGGTGCCAGCTGACGAGATGAAAACCATGTCCCCAGAGGACTGGAAGAAGGTAAGGAGGAGGAGGAGGAGGAGGAGGAGGAGGAGGAGGAGGAGGAGATAACAGACACATATGGTACACTGTCAGTCCTTCTCATATTATTGAGCTTTATATGATATTTGGCAGACATCTCTTGCTCTCTCCATTACGGAGCAGATGGCTCATTCCAATAAAGCATAATTTCTGCAATTAGAACTGCCATCATGATCTCAAGACAAGTTATTCAGCCACTACCCAAACAGTGTTCTTAGTAAATTAATAGCGCACCATTATGACAAAAGATTTGGGCGGAAGTTTACATAGACTTAGGTTGGAGTCATTAAAACTTGTTTTTCAACCACTCCACAAATTTCTTGTTAACAAACTATAGTTTTGGCAAGTTGGTTAGGATATCTAGGATTAAAGGGGAATTTTTATTAGGATTAAATGTCAGGAATTGTGAAAAACTGAGTTTAAATGTATTTGGCTAAGGTGTATGTAAACTTCCAACTTCAACTGTATATAGTATAATAATAAAGAAGTACCAACATTTCTGAATCTTTCTGTTTTCTTCTTCCCGTATAGCACATCATCGCCTCCTACAACAAGCAGGCCGGGATCACCTTGGACGAGGCTAAAGTGGCCTTTCTAAAAGGCATCTGCCACTGGCCAACGTTCGGCTGTGCTTTCTTCGAAGTTAAGGTGCGTTAGCAGACAGCTCAAGTCGATACAAAAAGGATACCTACAGATACCAACCATCCCATTGGTGAATTTCTGTATGCTCTTCCTTCACAGCAAACCTCTGAGCCGAGTTACCCAAGTATCATCCAGATTGCAATCAGCAAGCAAGGAGTCAACTTCATCAACCCCAAAACAAAGGTAAACGTACCATTGTTTCTTTGTATGATTATTTTGATTTGATCAACATTCAGAGTATTTTACATTAATCTATAGTACATTTACTGACAGATTGTCATATAATTATGCTGACATCAGGTGCAGTTTCCTAAAAATATGAACGCTTACATGTGTGCCGTGGAAATTACCACCAGGGACTCAAAGTCAAACTTAAAGTAATCATTCTGTATTCTCAGCAAGCTGGGGAGAGTCCAACAACTTAATGCACCATAGTACACGTCGGTTTGGAGCTCTCCCGGGGCAGTCCCGTTAGTTCTCTTATATACTGCTTACACAGACAAGTTATATTTGCATGATTTACATTATTCATCATTAACATTTGGTTCCTGCATGTGACCGACCAATACCTCACGAAGCTTCTTCTCTCCAAGCTGAGACCTTGGAGAGACTGCCAATTGCTCTGAGGAGGTCACAATCACCTGCACGAACCAAGATGGATAGAGAGGAGATGCTGTGTACAATACAATGCTATCTCTTCAGACAACAACATTGTCCCTCACGTTTGTTCTCCAAATGCTGCACCACAACATTAAGACAACATCATGCTTCTGCCACCATCAGCACTATAAAGTCTTTACCTTTTCTGTTTAACCAAACATGACCTTTTGACCTTTACCTAAACCTCAGGAGTTTCTGGTCATGCACCCGTTCAACCGCATCACCAACTGGTCCAGCGGGAGCACTTACTTCCACATCACCATTGGCAACCTGGTCAAAGGGAACACTTTACTTTGTGAGACCTCATTGGTGAGTGGCCATTATGGCTTTGAGGCAAAATTAAAGATGTTGCCTTCTTTAAACCAATACATTACAATTTTGTGTAAATCGAAAGTAGTGTTTGTTGAGGGTGTACTAAATGACCTTGACAAACACTTGCATTGATGTGACTTATTCACAAGAGCCAGAATGTGATGTGACTTTGCCTCTATGTTCATACCCCAACGACTCTATTTGACTCTGCTCTTCAGGGTTACAAAATGGATGACCTCTTATCATCTTATGTGAACATGTACGAGATGCAGAGGCAGGCTGTGCGACCCAGAAATAACTCCATGTTCCCTACCTAATGCCTGCTGGGAAATACGGAAATATGGAGGACAAGGAAGATACATTTAATTGATAGAACTAGTAATTTGATGGAGGAATTTAATTATTATATTGCTTTTCAGTTGGTCTAAATCCTTTTGCCTAGCTTTGTAATTAAAATGCTGTATTGAATTGACACTGTGCCTTGTTTCAAATCAAATCAAATGTATTTATATAGCCCTTCTTCCATCAGCTGATATCTCAAAGTGCTGTACAGAAACCCAGCCTAAAACCCCAAACAGCAAGCCATGCAGGTGTAGAAGCACGGTGGCTAGGAAGAACTCCCTAGAAAGGCCAAAACCTAGGAAGAAACCTAGAGAGGAACCAGGCTATGAAGGGTGGCCAGTCCTCTTCTGGCTGTGCCGGGTGGAGATTATAACAGAACATGGCCAAGATGTTCAAATGTTCATAAATGACCAGCAGGGTCAAATAATAATAATCACAGTGGTTGTCGAGGGTGCAGCAGGTCAGCACTTCAGGAGTAAATGTCAGTTGGCTTTTCATAGCCGATCATTCAGAGTATCTCTACCGCTCTTGATGTCAGGTAGCACAGGTCAGGGTTTCATAGCCGCAGGCAGAACAGTTGAAACTGGAGCAGCAGCACGACCAGTTTGTGTGTGTATGTGTGTAAAAGATTTCTCATAGCAATTTTGATGACCGGTATCCACAGTGTGAAACCCCCCAAAAATGTAATGTGTAGGCCTATATACAAACAACAAGGATGACTGAATTCAAACTAAAGCAGTTCTGAGACATAAGATGGCCGCTCATGTTGTATGTGTGAATTGAAAGGATTATTTCAAGGAGTAGAGGGGAATGAAGAGATGGATATTTTTTGGCCAACAACAAAGCTCCCCACTGGGCACAGATGTCAATTCAATGTCTATTCCACATTGTTTCAGCCTAATTTCATTGTAATGATGTGGAAACAACATTGATTCAACCATTGTGTGTCCAGTGGGTCTTAGACATATTAATGTTGACATGGAGGTCCCAGTAAAGCAGAGGCCAAGTGGCTAACTTTAGGAAAGTGATTGTTATTAAGAAGTGGCAGGAGATGTGGAATCAGGGGCGGACTTGCCATTGTGCAGTTCAGGCAAAAGCTATATGGGCTGATTCATTTTTGGCCCAGTTGGCCGATTTTGCGCAAAATCATTATTTGGCTTATAATGGGGTATGCAAAAAATAATGGGTTGTGTGGGGGCCTCAAGGGACGGAATAGGCCAGTGCGTTAGAAATGCTTGGGCCGATTTCTGATCCCAGTCCGCCCCTGTGTGAAATGGAGGGAAAGGGCCTACATCTTTTTAAGATCCAGGGAAAGGCGAGGACAGGGAGGTCCTCGGGTAGACAGAAGGGAGACCATAGTTTCTAGGCTGAGACTGGGGAATACAAGGTTGAAGGAATACTGCATTGAATATTATAGGTAGCAGTCAACTGGGAGGTGTGATTATTGGCAGGAGGTTGAGATGGTGGAACATGTCAGCAATATGGGAGGGAAAGGGAATGTTTCCAGGTAAGTTTAACAGCATTCAGGAGGCAGATATGAAAGAGATGCTTAGTAAACCACCAGAGATTATTCATATATTTGTCATTTGTTTTCTTGGAGATAGGTGGGCAAAGAGTTCTAGAAGCATATCAAAAAGGTTTAGATCTTCCCTGCCACTGGTCCATGCTCCAGACCAATTAATAATGGTAAATAATGCAACGTTGAATTTGTTCTCCAACTGTCAATAAAATCTGAAGAAGAAAGTAGAATTGAACATTCCTTGTGGTCGAAGCAAATCCCTGGGTGCTTTCCTGCAGGAGGGACTGGTGCACTTCACAAAATAGATGGCATCATGAGGGAGGACAATTATGTGGGTGTATTGAAGCAACATCTGAAGACTTCAGTCAGGAAGTTAATGCTTGGTCGCAAATGGGTCTTCCAAATGGACAATGACCCCAAGCATACTTCCAAAGTTGTGGCAAAATGGCTTAAGGACAACAAAGTAAAGGTATTGGAGTGGCCATCACAAAGCCCTGACCTAAATCCCATAGAAAATGTGAGGGCAGAACTGAAAAAGTGTGTGTGAGCAAGGAGGCCTACAAACCTGACTCAGTTACATGAGCTCTGTCAGGAGGAATGGGCCAGAATTCACCCAACTGATTGTGGGAAGCTTGTGGAAGGCTACCTGAAACATTTGACCCAAGTTAAACAACTTAAAGGCAATGCTACCAAATACTAATTGAGTGTATGTACACTTCTGACCCACTGGGAATATGATGAAATAAATAAAAGCTTAAATAAATAATTCTCTCTACTATTATTCTGACATTTCACATTCTTAAAATAAAGTGGTGATCCTAACTGACCTAAGACAGGAATTTATACTTGGATTAAATGTCAAGAGGTGTGAAAAACTGAGTTGAAATGTATTTGGCTAAGGTGTATGTAAACTTCCGACTTCAACTGTTTGTCCATGTGAGATAGTGTCTATGGGAGAGTGGAGGTATGTGGGAGAGTGGAGGTCTACAGGAGACATCAGTGGTGTGTGAGTAAAATCACTGGGGAACCCCCCCCCCCCCCCCATGCACGAATACAACGTGTAGACCTTACCGTGAAGTGCTTACAAGCCCTTAACCAACATTGCAGTTCCAAGAAAAATAAGAGTTAAGACAATATTTACTAAATTAACTAAAGTAAAAAAATGTAATTACAATAATGAGGCTATATACAAGGGGTACTTGAAAAAGCAAAAGCGGAATACCAGGTGGAAAATGATCAAATCAAATCAAATTGTATTTGTCACATGTGCAGAATAGTTACGTTGACTTACTAGCCTTTAATCAACAATGCTTTAAGAAGTTAAGTGCTAAGTAAAAAATTGAAAATAAAAGTAACAAATTAAAACAGCAGCAGTAAAATAACAATAGCAATGCTATTTACAGGGGGTTCCGGTACAGAGTCAATGTGCAGGGGCACCGATTAGTCGAGGCAATTGAGATAATATGTACATGTAGGTAGAGTTGAAGTGACCATGCATAGATAATAAACAGAGAGTAGCAGCAGTGTAAAAGAGGGGTCTGGGTAGCCATTTAAATAGCTGTTCAGGAGTCTTGTGGCTTGGGGTAGAAGCTGTTAAGAAGCACTCAATAAACTGTTTAGGAAATCGTTTTTGATCTGTGTGCAAAATTGTCTGCGTCAGCAGTTTGAAATGGCAAGTCATGACACTAAGCATTAGGCCAGGGAATGTCAATGGCATTTGGCCAGGGAATGTCTAAAGATGTAACATACTAGATAGACCTCTGTTCCTCTCTACTTCCCTTCAGAAACTCTGCAGCTCTCTCTCCCTGTCTCTGAAAAGGTTGTTTCCCCTGGGCAGCAGTAGCACTTTGAGCAGGAGTGTGAACCAGGAGGACCCAGAGCCCACACAGATTAAAGAGGCAACTCCAGACCATTCAGGGGGAAGAGCAGGTCCAAGGTTCAAGGGCTGGAGGCTAAAATCATTGAGTTAATATTATTTGGCTCTCCCCAAGTGAAACGTAAATATGAGCGGGACCCACTTCAGTCCTTAACCAAGAGAGCGACTCTAAACCAGTTGATCTCAAACCTTTTGAATTCCACCTACAGAGTCTCAACATTCACTGCGATCCTCCAGATAACCTAAACAATGTCTTCAGCCAGAGCAAAGCTGTAAGCAAGGACCTAGTAGGACTTGACAGCAGCCCATCATTGGATCCCAACCCACTATTGGATCAAAACCATAATTGGAAAAACACCATTCCAGAACCAGCACCACATCTAAAAAGACTCACAGCTGCCTTGACTGTGGCAAATGCTTATCTCGGATTGGCCAGCTGAAGATGCACACAAGGATTCACACAGGGGAGGGAATCTATCGCTGCTGTGGCTTTGGCAAAACGTTTGCTCCGAAAGTTGACCTGCTGAGGCACGTTACTCTTGGGAAATCGTACCCTTGTCCCATTTGTCGCAAGACCTTCAAACCCAAAGGAAATCTGTCCAAGCAAATTATGAATCACACAGGGGAGAACTTGTTTGGCTGTGGTGATTGTGGAAAAAGCTTCAATCGCAACAAAAACCTGAAAGCACATAAACGGATCCACACAGGCAAGAAACCATTTAGCTGTGGAGACAGTGGAAAAAGTTTCCACCAGAAGAGAACTTTAACCGCGCATATACGGACACACATGGGAGAATCCCCTTTAGCTTTGGTGACTGTGGGAAAAGTTTTAAGGACAAGGAGAACCTGACTAAAACAGTTTCGGACCTAAACAGACGTTTTGGTAAAAGTTTCCATCAGAAGGGGACTTCAGCCATGGTTACTGACTCACACAGAGGAGAAACGACATGGGTGCTCTGTCTGTGGTAGAAGATTCACCCAGAAAGGTGACCTACTGAAGTATGTGAATAACGCCCACAATGAAAAAACTATGGGAGGAACACTTAAAAAATAAAGAGGACAAAAATATATTCTATCTAAGATGGGAATAAGAAAGCAGGATGTGGACAACACTCTTAGGAGAAAATATGGAGGGAGGCTCATTAGGCGAGAGAGCAGGACCACAACTCCTTCAACGTTTACTTACGTGCATTGCAGCTGTCTTTTATGCTGCAATTGTTTACCAAAAATGTATTCAGTGCCATCAAGAAAGAAATGTGTCAAAAGACTAGTTGGTTTGTTTTCAATGTGAAAACTAAAGGGTTTCAGGACAAAATGGCTGTTTCTTGACTGTCGGAAATTTACATAACCTGACCTGCGTCCCAAATGACACCCTATTCCCTATTTGCCATTTGGGACGCAACCCTGCCTAACTCCTCAGAGTTTGGGTTGTCATTCTGGTCCACAGCCAGACCTGCACATAAAATGTGTATTGAAATACAAGAAAGAGTTTATGATGTTTATGACATATGGCGTTCTAGCCACTGTGCTTCTGCATCTGCATTGCTTTCTCTTTGGAGTTTTAGGCTGGGTATCTATAAAGCATTGTGTGACAACTGCTGATGCAAAAAAAAAGGGCTTTATAAAATACACATTATGAACCAAGCTGGTCAGAGCCAATAGGTGGCAGTACTTACTTTCAGTAGAACTGCATGTCAAGGACACGAACAGTGATGTACTATGGAGGACCATTCACGCAATGTAGAGGTATAGATTTCACCCTTTTTAAAAACATGTTTATGCTCCCTGAAAAGGTTAAATCGTAGAGACTGGTGGTCATTGATTTTGGACCGCATACCCCATACTGCTGAGAGACATTACACATACTTTGCCATAAGCTAAGCTTCATTCGCTCTTGACTGAGGGACGTTTGGACAACGTTTCACTGTGCGGAGAGGGGAAATTATGTCAGTGAGAGGTGGGTCCCAGAACAGTATTTGTGTGTGAAGGAAGGGTGGTAAACACCAGAATTTTGGCCCAAAGTAAAATAACACTTTGCTTGTGTTTACACTGTGGGTGTGTAGTGGAAAAAATAAGTCCAAGGAAAATACACGATGGCTCATTCTTTAGGGCCATGACTGAAGGCAAACAAGAGTTAACTTGGGGATGTGGTTTCATGTGGGTGTTTCTTGGGTGTGTCTTTGCCATTCAATCACAACAAACAAGGGCCGTAGCGAGTATAAAGAGTTAAGCTAAGCTAGCTTTGCCATGGAGACAACAAAGTTTTGAAGTTGAGGACTTCTCCCCTCCTGACTGACTTGCCATGTCAAGATGGTCAGCTAATTCAGTTCTACGTGTAGGCCAAAGCCTGCGTTGACCTTGTGTTTAGCCAAGAGGACAGCAGCTAGCTAGCTGGTGATAGGATAGCCAGCTGCAGCTATCTAGCTAGCTGATATTTCTGTCAAATCAGTTATGGCAAGATGGCATGAGACAGTGTCTGAATGTGTTTCATAAGACACTCGTTCTACAACACCTTGCCTTGAAAGTAGCTTAATTTCAACAAGTCATGTAAATACATGTTACTGTGGAAGATCTACACAAAACCTACTGCTTTTACTACTCGTTGTGATTTCTGTAGTAATTTCAGTAGTAATGAGTGATAAATTAGGATGTTTCACTACTGGTGAACACTGCATATTTCCTACTCAAATCACTACAGAATTCTCCATTATTGACTACTGTGTAACTGCTGAGCTTTTGAGTATTAACTACTTAAAACCTACACATACCTAGACAATTCCTACATGTTCACTATTGAATTACTACGTAATGCTTACACATTACTGCCTAATCAATCCTTATTGAATTACTACTGCCATTTGTGTGTGTGTGTGTAGTGTTGTCACTACTGACAACTACTGAATTGCTCCTGATCCTCTTCAAATCAAATCAAATTTATTTATATAGCCCTTCTTACATCCTCTTTCATTTCCTACATAAACCCTTTTAAATTACTATTGAAAACGGACATATTTACCACTGTTTGCCTAGTCACGTGTTATTTCCTCAAGTTTCTAACTGTAGTTATATCATCAAACAAGAAATAATAGTCTCATACAAATGTAATTGCACATTCAGTTTTTCTTAAATTAATCACATATTAAATGACATATTTACACTTTTTTTGTTAATCCCTTTGAGGCCTTGCCTTCATTCAGCTTTGACTTAACTATCTTCAGATCCTCTTTTTAGTTGCAGCCACATATCTCCACCACATAACTTTTAAGAAAATAAAGGCAAGCACAAGAGACAACCAATTATAAGCCATATCAATCATCGGCTAACACAGAAAAACATTTGATAAACAATGTTAATCTTACCAACAATGGCTTCCAGTCTTATGTCGAGGACCTCCTTGTCAAAAGGTCAAAACACACAGGAGGTTGGTGGTGCCTTAATTGGGGAGGATGGGCTTGTGGTAATGACTGCAGCGGAATCAGTGGAATGGTACCAAATACATCAAACACATGATTTCCAAGTGTTTGATGCCTTTCCATTTGCTCTGTTCAGGCCATTATTATGAGCCATTCTCCCTTTAGCAGCCTCCTGTACAAAAGAGGTAAGTAGAATGGGGAAGTATACAAATATGAACATACTGTACATTTGCATAAAAACACACATACTTATTGGCTAGCACAGCAAAAGCAGAGGCTACATAGCTACATTTCAATAGGGCTAGCAAACAGCTAGGCTCAACACAAGACTGATTTGACTAGCAATCTTTTTGACATGGTAAAAAGTTATATTAACGGCTAATCAACAACATGAAGGTATTCATAAAACATAATTTATAGATGGTGCTTGTATAAGGACTAGGAAAGATGGAAGATAATTACATTTGGGATTGTCAACAGTTGCTAGCTAACAACAACCAACTACTTCCTGTTTTGTCTTCTTCTACTGTTGCGAAAAAGCTGTGTAATCTGGCTATAGTGTTGTGACTACTTATTTACTATCAACATCAATTAGTAAAAACTCTACCTGATTATTACTGGAAACACTACTGTTTTCCTACCGAACATTACAAAACTATACTGGTGTAGCTAGAGTAGTTTCATGAGGGTTATGGAAAGCCCATTTTCACTACAGTAGTTATTTCCTGTGCAAGGGCAAGTACTAAACACACCTGTCTTGTCTCTAGAAGAGTTTGTTTTGTGTGACCCAGTGCCTTTGGTGGGCCGGGTTTGCTCATTTTCAATCATTCAATTGTTCCTCTTAAGGAGAGGTTTCCGCCCGCCTGGAGCACTGGGCCATGCAAAGAAAACTCGCCCAGTCCTTTCCCAGAAAACACAGTGCCACTATGTGTTAATAGGCAAACGTGGGCATGAATTGTTGACATAATTGTAATCCAAACCCAACCTTAATTTACCCATTGTGACGCACTCACAGGTTCTAAACTCTGTTTTGAATGAGACTGGATTAGACTAACTTTATACCAAAATTATCCTATTTAGACTATGTAGTAAATTTTGACACTAGAATAAATGTTTCGGACTCATATCAATGCCACACAGGCCGTTTTCAAATGGATTAGTTGGGTTTTAGGGGCAGTCGCTATTTAACAGCTTTTGGCTTTAGTAGGCTAATAGGTGGGGCGTGTTACCTCCCTGCGGCTCTAAAGCCACCATAACACATTACACCTTAATTACCCAATGTCCAAAATATGTTTTGGTTCGACAACAAGAAAGACAAATGGCGTGCGGCTACGTCAATCCATTTCTCCTTCGGGTGTTTTAGAAATCCCTATTTGCTGGAGCAGACCTGGGCTCTGAAAGTTGTTCCAGATGTCCATTAATCAACGCTGGATATGTCTGCCCTTGGGAAAGTGAGTCAATCTCACCACTGAAAGTACCACAACAACCTTCTATTAGCTCAGCCCCACCAGAGCGCTGCATGGGGACTTTATTGGACACAATCTGTGTTTGGAAGACCTAAAATATTACACATTCCGACTGGTTTGTGCATACATAAAACAGATGACTGGAA
Organism: Oncorhynchus mykiss; assembly: GCF_013265735.2. Lineage (NCBI taxonomy): Eukaryota > Metazoa > Chordata > Actinopteri > Salmoniformes > Salmonidae > Oncorhynchus > Oncorhynchus mykiss. The sequence continues at coordinate 31,813,851 of NC_048592.1, read as the reverse complement.
ATGATATTGCTTCTGTAACGGATGTGAAACGGCTAGCTTAGTTAGCGGTGGTGTGCGCTAAATAGCATTTCAATCGGTGACGTCACTTGCTCTGAGACCTTGAAGTAGTAGTTCCCCTTGCTCTGCAAGGGCCGTGGCTTTTGTGGAGCGATGGGTAACGATGCTTCGTGGGTGACTGTTGTTGATGTGTGCAGAGGGTCCCTGGTTCGCGCCCGGGTATGGGCGAGGGGACGGTCTAAAGTTATACTGTTGCACTTCACAGCATTCCAACCAGCACAGAGCAGTGAGCCAAAGGCAGTTAGCTGAAAAATTCCGTATTTATTTGTGTTGGCTAATGTTTGGAATATAAATAAATGAACAATTAAGCATGCTTTTTTCTCTCTTGGATCGCTTTCCCCTTTCAAGGATTATACTGTACTTTAACAGCACTTCTTGTCATACAGGGATCCTTGAAAGTCGGGACAATCCTTGTCTGGCAGGGAAATTTCATTTTTATAGTTGTTTCATTATTTAACGGGGAAAAAATGACATTTAGTGGAATTTTCTAAGGGAAAATATTCCCCTCAGGGAAGACCACTCACGGTCTGAAAAGTTCTCTACTTTTGATAGATTTACAAACATTATTGAATTCACCGTGGTTACAATTATAACCTGTCAACTCCATCTCCCTTATATACAGTAGAGTAACAATGGCGCCAGAGAAGGCTGACGTTTTACGTGTCCCCAACCGATTGTGTTTTTTTTTTGTTTATTTGCGTTTATTTTGTTTAGTTGTTTGTAACTTATTTTTTAAAACTTATTTTGTACATAATGTATAATAATAATGTATAATAATGTCTCTTATGACCAAAAATAACTTCTGGACATCAGGACTGCGATTACTCACCACGGACTGGCAGAATCCTTTTTTTCCTTTAACGAGTCTGATGAATAATATACTGCTTTCTTGGGAACAGGCCCAGATCCCTGTGATTTGCGTGAAGAGGAGGTGGAAAAAAGGGCGCAAAGGGCGGACTGCCTTCTGAAAATTTGTAGGCGATTGAATAAACCTCCACTTCCACCCATTCTGCTAGCAAACGTGCAATCTTTGGAGAATAAAATAGATGACCTACGCGGTAGATTAAACTACCAACGGGACATTCAAAACTGTAATATCTTATGCTTCACGGAGTCGTGGCTGAACGATGACACTATCAACATACAGCTGGCTTGTTATACGCTGTTTCGGCAGGACAGAAAAGGGGCATCTGGTAAGACAAGGGGCGGAGGGCTATGTATTTTTGTAAATAACAGCTGGCGCACGATATCTGACGAAATCTCAAGCTATTGCTCACCTGAGGTAGAGTCTATCATGATAAACTGTAGACCACACTATCTACCTAGAGAGTTTCATCTGTAGTTTTCATAGCTGTTTACATACCACCACAGACTGAGGGTGGCACTAAGACAGCCTTGAATGAGCTGTATTTCGCCATAAGCAAACAAAAAAACGCTCACCCAGAGGCGGCGCTCCTAGTAGCCGGGGACTTTAATGCAGGGAAACTTCAATCCGTTTTACCAAATTTCTATCAGCATGTTAAATGTGCAACCAGAGGGAAAAAAACTCTGGACCACCTTTACTCCACAGACAGAGATGCATACAAAGCTCCCCCTCGCCCTCCATTTAGCATAATTCTATCCTCCTGATACCTGCTTACAAGCAAAAAATAAAGCAGGAAGCACCAGTGACTAGATCAATTAAAAAGTGGTCAGATGAAGCAGATGCTAAACTACAGGACTGTTTTGCTAGCACAGACTGGAATATGTTTCGGGGTTCCTCCAATGGCATTGAGGAGTACACCACATCAGCCATTGCCTTCATCAATAAGTGCATTGATGACATCATCCCCACAGTGACCGTACATACATTCCCCAACCAAAAGCCATGGATTACAGGCAACATCTGCACTGAGCTAAAGGCTAGAGCTGCCGCTTTCAATGAGCGGGACTCTAACCCGGAAGCTTATAAGAAATCCAGCTATGCCCTCCGACGAACCATCAAACAGCCAAAGCGTCAATACAGGACTAAGATCAAATCGTACAACACCAGCTCTGATGCTCGCCGGATGTGGCATGGCTTGCAAACCATTACAGACTAGAAAGGAAAGCACAGCCAATAACTGCCCAGTGACACGAGCCTACCAGATGAGCTAAACTACTTCTATGCTAGCTTCGAGGCAAATTACACTGAAACATTCTGTTTAACAGTATTAAAGATGTATCAAATTGGACCATTGTAGCAAGTTTCTATGTACAGAAGGTTTTATTTTTGTTAAAAAAATGTTGCTCAAAAAACTTGGGGGTCCAAATAAAACCACCCGCGGGCCGCCAGTTGGGGAAACACACACATTAGCTCAATGTAAAGATTGTACTCTAATTTTGTTTTTTGTTTTTATTTCACCTTTATTTAACCAGGTAGGCTAGTTGAGAACAAGTTCTCATTTACAACTGCGACCTGGCCAAGATAAAGCAAAGCAGTACGGGGCGGCAGGGTAGCCTAGTGGTAGCCTAGTGGTTAGAGCGTTGGACTAGTAACCGAAAGGTTGCAAGTTCGAATCCCCGAGCTGACAAGGTTCAAATCTGTCGTTCTGCCCCTGAACAGGCAGTTAACCCACTGTTCCTAGGCCGTCATTTAAAATAAGAATTTGTTCTTAACTGACTTGCCTAGTAAAATAAAGGTAAAAAAAAACAAACAACAACACAGAGTTACACATGGAATAAACAAGCATACAGTCAATAACACAATAAAAAAAAGATAGTCTATATACAGTGTGTGCAAATGGCATGAGGTAGGCAATAAATAGGCCATAGTAGCGAAGTAATTACAGTTTAGCAAATTAACACTGGAGTGATAGATGAGCAGATTATGATGTGCAAGTACAAATACTGATGTAAAAAAGTAAATAAAAACAATATGGAGATGAGGTAGGTAGATTGGGTGGGCTATGTATAGCTGCTCAGATAGCTGATGTTTAAAGTTAGTGAGGGAAATATAAGTCTCCAGATTCAGTGATTTTTGCAATTCATTCCAGTCATTGGCAGCAGAGAACTGGAAGGAAAGGCGGCCAAATGAGGTGTTGGCTTTGGGACGACCAGTGAGATATACCTGCTGGAGTGCGTGCTACGGGTGGGTGTTGTTATCGTGACCAGTGAGCTGAGATAAGGTAGAGCTTTACCTACCATAGACTTATAGATGACCTGGAGCCAGTGGGTCTGGCAACGAATATGTAGCGAGGGCCAGCTGATTAGAGCATACAGGTCGCAGTGGTGGGTGTTGTAAGGGGCTTTGGTGACAAAACGGATGGCACTGTGATAGACTGCATCCAGTTTGCTGAGTAGAGTATTGGAAGCTATTTGGTAAATGACATCGCCGAAGTCGAGGGTATGTTTGGCGGCGTGAGTGAAGGAGGCTTTGTTGCGAAATAGGAAGCCGATTCTAGATTTCATTTTGGATTGGAGATGTTTAATATGAGTCTGGAAGGAGAGTTTACAGTCTAGCCAGACACCCAGGTATTTATAGTTGTTCACAAACATCTAATATCAAGTGCCTGATTCACACCATAGTGCCGACCCAAACCATACTGTGCTGGCTCAGTTATCTTCTTTACACATTGTCCTTTTAGCATGGTTCCAGGAACTATAGTATGGTGGAGGCGTAACCAGGCCAAGCCTGGTACAGCTTGGCTTGGCTCAGCTCGGTTTGACTTCCAAAGCTCTTCCCTTTCAATTCACTGCTCTTATATTAGTGTTTCCCATCAGTATTCTAAGCCCTCAAACTACAAAGAATCTTCTGAACTCTTAGGAATGTGTTGTAAAACAGTAAAGGGCTCAGAGAATAAACAAATGTAACAAAAACAAAAAGTGTACAAAAATGATCTCCGTGTATAACACAACCGATATGATCCTCTAAGGACAATTGGTTGAGGCCGAAGAAGAGCTTTCAAGTGGTTGAGCAACAGAAGAAGAATGTCAAAATAAATTTGCTCTGACATCTCCTGACATGCTAGCCCCGTTGCGGAATTTCACCCCTGACCCCGTCAACATTACGATCTTTCTTCATCATGTAAAAATCCAGGAAAGAGAAGCTTTGTTGAAACATGCCAACCGCCTCTCAGTGAAACAGAAGGAATGTGGGCGGCTCCTCAAACTACTGTCAGTGCAAGGGGGAAGAAAAACTCACTCAGTCCGTAAATGAGATTGATAGCCGCTCGCATACCAGCAGTTCCCATAGAAGCTTTCCTGCTCTTATCTAATCAGACTGATCTTGCCATCTAATTTCCTGCATGGGCTTATATGCCAAGTCCATGCTTGTTGAGGTGCTGTAAACATCCAACCTCTATCTAACTATCAACCAAGATTTTTTATAACTAACCCAAGATAGACCAGAGCCTGCCGTTTCCAATGGGAGTAAATTAATCATAGTTGGCAGAACAAGCAAGGAAGTGGGCAGAGCCAAGCACAAGCTAGTGAGAGCCAATTAGCACATTCTAGCATGTATTTGCATATTTCTGTTAGGGAACGTCTACTCTATGAAGTGTGCGAGTGCAATAACTCAATTCACTCCTTCTAAACAAAGCCATTTTTTAAAACTTTGGCAAAGGGTAAAGTCTTAGAAACAGAAAACTGTACTGAGATCAAATGTTTCATCGATGAGAAAATGTGCAGAATGTCAGCCAAAATTCATCTAGCTCCATCTTCTCTCACTGCTGATCCACTTGGCTTCCTCTCATCACCATATTTGGCAGTGAGTGGAAACACCAACCGGATGCTTCACATTTATACATCTGGTGAAATATCTGGCTCATTGTTCTATCTGTGACAGTAACATTGCCTGTGTGAAAATCAACATCATGGACAAATGGACAAATTACCTCGACTAACCTGTACATTGACTCGGTACCGGTAGCCCCTGTATATAGCCTCGTTATTGTTATTTTATTGTGTTACATTTTATTATTTTTTCTTTCGTTTATTTGCTTAACTCTTTCTTGAACTGTACTGTTGGTTAAGGGCTTGTAAGGAAGCATTTCACGTTAAGGTCTACACTTGTTGTATTCGGCACATGCAACAAATAAAGTTAGATTTGATTTGAAGTGCTTCTGACTTGACTTAGAGGAAATTACGGTCGACAGCTCTCTATCTGTGGGTCGGTTGCACAACTGATGAGAGTGTGTTCCTCAGTCATCCCTATGAATCAGATGAAACTGGAACTCATAGAAGTATGAACAGCTCAGGGTACATGGAGGTCAACAATAACTCATAGCCACAGCTATCAAGCAATACAACATTCACACACTCATTACACTGTTGACCTAGTGGAGGAAGGGGAGGACCATCCTACTCAGTGAATTTCATAAAAAGTGAAACATTAAAAAAGTTATGCTTTTTAGATAAAACTAGACTAAATAGGTTCACGTCACCAAAATACCTGATTAAAGCACACTGTTTTGCAATGAAGGTCTACAGTAACCTCAACAACACTCTGTAGGGTAGCACCATGGTGTAGCCGGAGAACAGCTATTTTCCGTCCTCCTCTGAGGACATTGACTTCAATACAAAACCTTGGAGGCTCATGTTTCTCACCTCCTTCCATAGACTTGCACAGTAATTATGACGTCTTTCGGAGGACGTCCTCCAAGAGCTCTTGCATCATGAACAGACATGTTGTCCACCTAATCAAAGGATCAGAGAATGAATCTAGTCCTGAAAGCATAAGCTACATCTAGCTAGCACTGCAGTACATACAATGTGGATAGTAGTTGACAAAGAGAGAGAAAAGACAAGAGTTTATCAGTTTATTAATTCCTTAAAAAATGAAGGAGAATCAGAGAGAGCATTTTGTTGTATTTTTTTCCACTTTCCCCTCCACTTACTTAGCTAGCTAATGAAGCTAGCTAATTTAACCTACTCTACTCAAACACTCAGCTCAAACAGAGAGGAATGTTATTTATGTTAGCTAGCTGGCTAGGGCTATCCAACACTGGAACTCTCCAAGTCAAGGTAAATGTTCAGTTTTATTAATTTATTTCTTGGATACAGGAGCGGGATATGAAAAGTGCATGTAAACAGCTTATCCCGAATAAGACCTTATGAGCTACTATCCGGAATACTGTGCTCCAATATGCTGTAACAGAAATAAATCCATGCTCATTAAAACATGTATAATCCTCACTAATCTTAAACAGCACCAACTGCCACCGGTGTTGATATACTGACATATATTGACATACTGATATGTCTTGATATACTGATATGTGTAGTCTTGATACTAGTATACAATCTGAACATTTAACGTCCTTGCTCACTAGAGTTAGTCAAAACTATAGCCAGGTCTGTCTGACACTGAAAATGACACACACACACAAAGACACACAGGGCACATTGAGTCACATGAGTGAACCTGTCATTCTGCCGTACCCCAGCACATTATCTGTCATTGTCCTGTACTCAGAAACCTCATTGTGGTGTACAGACTAGCTATGACAGCTGGGTCATGTACAGTAGGGCACAGCCGTAGCAATATATTTGGGAAAAATCTGAGTTGTTATTTGACACATCCAGGTAGTATCTTCCCGTTTCACTCAATTTCAAAATGTTTTCTCCATTTTGAACACGACCCAAGTAAAACCAATACAGGCCAATGCGGAGCACTCTTCCCTTTCAAACCAGGGGTTGGAAGTTGGAACCGGTTCAGGGAACAGAACCTAAAACAACTACATTTTTCGAGGAACAGAATCAGAACTGGGAACAAAAGGGATCTATCTTGTTCTGGAACAGAACCATTATTTTTTAAATATAATAAATACAGATAATGTATGTCGAGTCAAGCCTCCTCCACCCTCTCTCCTCCCCACCTGCAAAATTTCAGTCGCATCTCGCGCCCTACACTTATGTCTAATGCATGTAAACAACTAGGCCTATAGGTTGCCCGCTCTATAGCAAGCTGCTCTATTTGCACTGAATGGTAAAGTAATTTAATGTTGAGCTTTCAGAGGTTTAAAAAGGAACAGAAAGGAACGATATATACGATATTCCATATTTTTTTTTGTTCAAACCGGTTCAGAACTTTATTTTGCTTGATGGAACAGAACAAACAAAAAATATTGGTTCTGTTCTGAACAAAACGATTGGAAAATGATGTAACCCCCTATCAAATGACAGAAGGCTCATATCCTTATTTTATTTAACCTTTATTTAACTAGGCAAGTCGGTTAAGAACAAATTCTTATTTACAATGACGACCTACCGGGTAAACTCTCCCCTAATCTGGACGATGCTGGGCCAATTGTGCGCCAACCTATGGGACTATGTAAACAGACCCGACTCAAAACTGTACTGCACATACTGTATAGGCACACACAGGGGTGGTAAAGCACTCAAAGTTACTACACGTGTAGTCTATTTTGTTGTGCGTGGAATGTTGAACATAAAAAACAACTCTCTATCCACCGGATGTGTACCAAACTCACTAAAAGTGGCAGTAATAAAGCATCTCTTGAAAAAGCCAAACCTTGACCCAGAAAATATCAAAAACTATCGGCCTATATTGAATCTTCCATTCCTCTCAAAAAAATTAGAAAAGCTGTTGCGCAGCAACTCACTGCCTTCCTGAAGACAAACAATGTATACAAAATGCTTCAGTCTGGTTTTAGACCCCATCATAACACTGAGACTGCACTTGTGAAAGTGGTAAATTACCTTTTAATGGCGTCAGACCGAGGCTCCGCATCTGTCCTCGTGCTCCTAGACCTTAGTGCTGCTTTTGATACCATCAATAACCACATTCTTTTGGAGAGATTGGAAACCCAAATTGGTCTACACGGACAAGTTCTGGCCTGGTTTAGATCTTATCTGTCGAAAAGATATCAGTTTGTCTCTGTGAATGGTTTGTCCTCTGACAAATCAACTGTACATTTCGGTGTTCCTCAAGGTTCCGTTTTAGGACCACTATTGTTTTCACTATATATTTTACCTCTTGGGGATGTCATTCAAAAACATAATGTTAACTTTCACTGCTATGCGGATGACACACAGCTGCACATTTCAATGAAACATGGTGAAGCCCCAAAATTGCCCTCGCTAGAAGCCTGTGTTTCAGACATAAGTGGATGGCTGCAAACGTTCTACTTTTAAACTCGGACAAAACAGAGATGCTTGTTCTAGGTCCCAAGAAACAAAGAGATCTTCTGTTGAATCTGACAATTAATCTTGATGGTTGTACAGTCGTCTCAAATAAAACTGTTAAGGACCTCTGCGTTACTCTGGACCATGATCTCTCTTTTGACGAACATATCAAGACTGTTTCAAGGACAGCTTTTTTCCATCTACGTAACATTGCAAAAATCAGAAACTTTCTGTCCAAAAATGAAAAATGAATCCATGCTTTGTTATTTCTAGGTTAGACTACTGCAATGCTCTACTTTCCGGCTACCCGGATAAAGCACTAAATAAACTTCAATTAATGCTAAATATGGCTGCTAGAATCCTGACTAGAACCAAAAAATGTGATCATATTACTCCAGTGCTAGCCTCCCTACACTGGCTTCCTGTTAAGGCAAGGGCTGATTAAGGTTTTGCTGCTAACCTACAAAGCATTACATGGCTCCTACCTATCTTTCTGATTTGGTCCTGCCGTACATACCTACACGTACGCTACGGTCACAAGACGCAGGCCTCCTAATTGTCCCTAGAATTTCTAAACAAACAGCTGGAGGCAGGGCTTTCTCCTATAGAGCTCCATTTTTATGGAATGGTCTGCCTATCCATGTGAGAGACGCAGACTCAGTCTCAACCTTTAAGTCTTTACTGAAGACTCATCTCTTCAGTAGGTCCTATGATTGAGTGTAGTCTGGCCCAGGAGTGTGAAGGTGAACGGAAAGGCTCTGGAGCAACGAACCGCCCTTGCTGTCTCTGCCTGGCCGGTTCCTCTCTCCACTGGGATTCTCTGCCTCTAACCCTATTACAGGGGCTGAGTCACTGGCTTACTAGTGCCATTTCATGCCTTTCCTAGGAGGAGTGCGTCACTTGAGTGGGTTGAGTCACTGACGTGATCTTCCTGTCTGGGTTGGCGCCCCCCCTTGGGTTGTGCCGTGGCGGAGATCTTTGTGGGCTATACTCGGCCTCGTCTCAGGATGGTAAGTTGGTGGTTGAAGTTATCCCTCTAGTGGTGTGGGGGCTGTGCTTTGGCAAAGTGGATGGGGTTATATCCTTCCTGTTTGGCCCTGTCTGGGGGTATCATCGGATGGGGCCAGTGTCTCCTGACTTCAACTCTCTAGAGACAGCAGGAGTGGTAGAGATACTCCTAATGATCGGCTATGAAAAGCCAACTGACATTTACTCCTGAGGTGCTGACTTGCTGCACCCTCGACAACTACTGTGATTATTATTATTTGACCATGCAGGTCATTTATGAACATTTGAACATCTTGGCCATGTTCTGTTATAATCTGCACCTGGCACAGCCAGAAGAGGACTGGCCACCCCTCATAGCCTGGTTCCTCTCTAGGTTTCTTCCTAGGTTTTGGCCTTTCTAGAGTTTTTCCTAGTTTTCCTTCATTAACTAACGAGAGCCCTCATTATTTCTCTCTTTCTTGGTTTCTCTCACTCTCTGGAAGGAATGAATGTGTCAAGAGAAGATGAGGTAAAGTGAGGGAAATAAAGTGTAAAGAAAATAAAACCGCCAACAGAACAAATTTTCAAATTCATACTCACCAAAATCGTTGTTTTTTTCAGGAATAAAACATGTCAAAGTAAAACAGGTGCTATATATTATAATATTTTATTGCTTCATGAAATGTTTGAATTCAAATTCACAACCTTCATATTGTTAGGAGATAACAGAAATGTCTGCTTGAGGTCAACGCTTTATCTGTTGGACAGCTGGACATAACCATGATTGTCTGCACATAAATTACAAAAAAAATAATCTTTGGCATTCTGTTCATAGCACAACATATCTAAAATAATTAGAGAAACGTCTGTATAAAATATATTAACCTGTTAGTTCAGAAAAAGGCTCACAGTAAACGAAAACCAAATGGTGTAGTTTGCAGCTTAATCAATGTGGTGAATCTGACCAGCGGATTCACCACATCAGAAAATACACATGAAGAATAATACACAAAAACTATCGGTGAAAAGCAACAAAACAAACTCTTCACCCTCCCGAGGCTGAGAATGATCTCGCCGGCCTCATGTTTAGAAGTCGGAATAGAAAAACCAGACTATACATTGCATACTGTATCACAACTATTTATAAATCTGTAGAGACTAGTGGAGGCTGCTGAGGGGAGGACGGCTCATAATAATGTCTGGAACGGAGCAAACGGAATGGCATCAAACACATGGAAACCAGTCATTTATGTATTTTTTTCCCCATTCCACTCCAGTCATTACCATGACAGTCCCCAATTAAGGTGCCACCAACCTCCTGTGGTAGAGACAGCTACTGGGCTTAGGGAATATGGCCAAGGAAAATATGAACATTAAGATTTTGGCATTTTTATTCAATTATAGAGATGGGAGAGTTGTTCTCCTAACTCTGAAGAATTCCATGGCACAGGAATGTGGCCAGATTGTGGGCACATTTTTGCACGGGGAGGGAATGCCAGTCAAAAGTCCAAAGATAAATTCTACAGACAAGGTTATTTGGAAAAGCGTGAAGCTTTCAGTTCATATTTGGGAATAAGTTCCTGAACTCGTTGTACACAGAAAATATAAATACTTTGGCATACACTGACAGTACAGTGGGATGTTTCCCGTTACAAAACTGAAATACTGTCCCAAGTACCTCGAAAGTTTCACAGTCTCATATACCAAGACAGCTAGCCTGCAGCCACCTGGCTAAGAGAGAAAGAGATCGAGGAAGAGCACCGCTCCCCTCTAAATGTGAAAGCCCACACCCTTATTCCACACATACGCCTCTCATTCTTCAACATTCTTGTCTTCCGTCCATTTTTCAGAGAAACTCTGACCATTGGCGTAGTCAGTTGCTCTGCACAGCTTCCCGAGAGTTCACTACCCTCGAGTGAATCTCTTGTCAAGGATCAAAAGTCATCCTCAAATGAAGATTTCCACTGCCTCCAAGCCATCCAGGCCTCTTAATGTGTCCAAGGATGAGGCACGATGTTGTTGCACAGCAGCGTTGTCTTTAAAATAGAAGAGGGCAAACGTGTTAGAGGAGTGGAAACAGTGGAAAAATAAGCCACAGTTACAGTACATTATCTGAAACCAAAGAAACATGCTGACGTTTCCAAATTGGGATGATCCAGTCGGGTAAACACGTGTAGTCAATCCTCGTGTCTAAGTGCGACAACATAGCACATTCCGGCAGCCCACAAATGACCTCTAACCTACAGAGCCATCGCCGATTGGATTTTTCTATGGGAGTATGGTTGGTAAATCAATGACTGCCAGGGCACAGCATGTGATGCAGTTACAGAGAACGGTTTGGGTGTTTGGGCGACTGTGTGTGAGTGAGAGAGAGAGAGAGAGAGACTACTCACCAATGCTGAGGTTAGAACCAGTGGCTGGCTCCTTGGCCTTAGCGCCATCCTCTGATCCACAGCTCTGGCTGGGGTGAGCTGGGGAGGAGCACCGGAGGAGAGAGAGAGTCTGGTCGTCTGACAAACTCTTACCTACAACAGTACATGAAAGGGATCAGCCACTGGCACGCAACAGGTGCTGTCATTCTAACCTCAATCCACTTCAATGCTCATTACTATTATAATTATATTTTACAATAACTCCTTACTTAATATTTGATTATGTTGCATGTATGTTGAGAACAACAGTGGCCCCTGAACAGAGCCCTGAGAGACCCCTTGAGTAATATCAATCAAATGTATTTATAAAAAGCCTTTTTTACATCAGCAGATGTCACAAAGTGCTGTACAGAAACCCAGCCTAAAACCCCAAATAGCAAGCAATGCAGGTGTAGAAGCACAAGTAATAGATTAAAAAAAAGGTGTTATGAGGTTCTCTCATCTCTGACCCTCATCCTTACTTTTGTTTATGCTGGTGCACTTGGCCGTGCTGACAGGAGTGTACGTGGCGGCAGGCAAACAAGACCCATCCTTCTTGATCTGTTCCTGGTGCAAATGCTGGTGTAGGATATTGAGGACAGCATCCTTCTCCAGAATTTGGGTGTAGAGAGCACAGATCCTATTGACAGGAGAAATATTGAGTCAGATCTCCAATCGTCGCCATCTGATGCAACAAAGTACATTAAACTTATTATACAAAGTATCATAACAGCAATAATACTATACATTCTGAATAATATAGATTTAAAGAAAAAAAAGTAATATTTATACCGGTTTTCCATCTCCTGGTTTCTGTAGTCAGATACAGGCAGGACCTCATTGAAGCTGTTGTTGGAAGAGTGGCAGGGGGAATGGTTGATGATGGTTGTGTCTCTGGAACAGAGGAAATACATTATTTTAGGAAATGGATGCAGGTAAAAATGTAAAGTATAAAAACGCATTTAGCCTACATGTTTTGAAAATGTTTTCTCCTGTATGTGCATACAGAATACAACCTTTGAGGGATCAATCCCTTAACCTCTGACCCTCACCTCTGAGCAGCGGCGCTGGCGGCCACGTCCATGGCGAACTGCCTCATGGTACTCTCCTCCAAGTATTTCTGCTCCCAGCGCACCATGTCTGCCTCCAGGGCTAAGATACACTCCTCTCTCTCCCTCAGACGCTCGTGCAGGGGGCCCACCGTCACGCCCGGCGGGTGAGACTGCCTCTGCTGCGCCCTCAGGCTCTTCAGCTCTTGCTCCAGGCGTGTCCTCAACCTCATCTCCAGGCCCTCACGCTTCTCGCAGGTGGTCTGCAGCTGAGCCAGGGCGCTCTGCAGCCGCTCCACCTTCTCCACGTAGGCCCGCTTGAGGCGCAGCTCCTCCTCCAGCTGCCGTCCCCTGCACCGCTGGGCCTCCAGGGCCTCCTCCAGCTGCTCAGCCCTCAGGCACTGCTCCTCGGCGGAGTTGCGGAGCCGCTGGAGTTCTCGCTCTACACGCTCACGCTCAAACTGCTGCTCCTCGTCTGATAGGAGGAAAGAATGAGAAGAGGGGAGAAGAAGCAAAGAGGAGAGAAGAGAAGGAGAAGAAAGAGGAGAAGAGAAGGTTATATATGGTATAGCCAAAAAGCTACAAACTGTACAACATTCACACATAGGATACATTTGGAAGATACGTCAATGAAAAGCTAGTGTTGTGTACTGGGCTGAACACGAGACCTGAAAACCAGTCTTAGTCTAAGGCCACATGGAGCTATTTCGAAGTTGAAAATGAGAGCTTGGACTGTCTTAAGCCATCACACCACCATCGCTTTAACCCTGCTAATACGTCCCAGCATTCACCCATCATGGCAGATGGTCCTCATTTGCCCAAGCACTCGTGGAATGTCAAGGGGAAAGGAAGAGGAAGTGATGCGGGCAGCCCCTATCCCTTTGACCCACTTAACAAGAAACATTCCTCCAACCAAGGCCGTACACCTCCAACCCCATCTAGCCTTGGGGAAAGCCCACTGCTTAAAATGACAACGTAAATCAACAACCCTAGGAACCTGATGTTAGGTCAACTGTATTTTGTCATTAATAATTCCTTTTCCGATAATACATTATAATAATTTGGTGGGTGCTTCTATTTGTCCTGTTTTTTGCATATCTAAACTCCCGAGACACCCTCGGAGAGGGGAGTGAAGGTTAGGGTCAGCCATTATCAGCAGCGATGATAGAGCAATTAGGGTTAAGTGCCTTGTTCAAAGGTACATGGACCAATTCACTCATCTGCTCTGGGATTCAAACTAGCGACCTTTCAGTTACTGGCCCAATGCTCTAACCGCTAGGCTACATGTGTTTACTGTTGAGGCGTTCTCACCAGATAAGCGGAGGTTATACAACTAAAATTCCTGCATAGAGGATGTAGCTTGGTTACAAGGTGCCGTGCTATGCTCCAATCCTGTGACAGAGATGGAATGGATGACACACTTACTTTGCTCGAGCAGTTTGGTCATGATGTGCTGGTTGTGGTCGGCAGCTTCCACTTCTTTGGCGGCGTGTGTTCTCGCATTCTCCAGGCTTTCTGTAACGCAAATATTTAAAGTTTAGGAAAACTGGAAGCATTTCTAAACTGCTATACACTTACACTAAAACAGATTTGCGAAAATATTTCCATGCCACCAGTCCCACTCTAATATAAACCATTATAATCCCCCAAAATGGTTTTGGACCAGTTTTGGGGCATGAACGAAATACAAACAAGCCTGGCCAGTCAATGTCTAACAAACCAGAGAGCTTGTGTTATTTGTAGTCCTTACCTCGGAGGTCTCTGTTGAATTCCTGCAGCCTCCTGATCTCGTCCACCAGTTTTCTCCTCAAGGTCTGCTCCAGGCTCTCCCTCTTACAGCTGCCCTGCAGCAGAGTCTCATGGGCCTTGGATACCCTCTGGACCTCCTGCTCCAACTGAATGGACAGATAGAAGGAAGAGGGGAAAGGAGGACATTTTTGGTCAGCCATCTTGTTTGTTGGTTTAATATCTTTATATGCGTTGGAGACGCAGGGGGTGGGGGTGTTGGTTCAGGCGTAGAAATAAGTTTAAGTCAGAAGTTAACATACACCTTGGCCAAATACATTTAAACTCAAGTTTCACAATTCCTGACATTTAATCCTAGTAAAAGTTCCCTGTCTTGTGTCAGTTAGGATCACCACATTATTTTAAGAATGTGAAATGTTTGAATAATAGTAGAGAGAAGGATTTATTTCAACTTTAATTTTTTCAACACATTCCCAGTGGGTCAGAAGTTTACATACACTCAATTAGTATTTGGTAGCATTGCCTTTAAATTGTTTAACCTGGGTCAAACATTTCAGGTAGCCTCCCACAAGCTCCCACAATAAGTTGGGTGAATTTTGGCCTATTCCTCCTGACAGAGCTGGTGTAACTGAGTCAGGTTTATAGGCCTCCTTGCTCACACACACTTTTTCAGTTCTGCCCACAAATTATATATAGGATTGAGGTCAGGGCTTTGTGATGGCCACTCGATATAGGACTCGTTTTACTGTGGATATAGATACTTTTGTACCCGTTTCCTCCAGCATCTTCACAAGGTAATTTGCTGTTGTTCTGGGATTGATTTGCACTTTTCACATCAACGTACGTTCGTCTCTAGGAGACAGAACGCGTCTCCTTCCTGAGCGGTATGACGGCTGCGTGGTCCCATGGTGTTTATACTTGCGTACCATTGTTTGTACAGATGAACGTGGTACCTTCAGGCGTTTGTAAATTGCTCCCAAGGATGAACCAGACTTATGGAGGTCTACAATTGTTTTTCTTGGGTCTTGGCTGACTTCTTTTGATTTTCATGTCAAGCAAAGATGCACTGAGTTTGAAGGTAGGCCTTGAAATACATCCACAGGTACACCTCCAGTTATTGAAAAACGAGTTTTAATGACTCCAACCTAAGTGTATGTAAACTTCCAACTTCAACTGTATATACATATGGGCATATATACATAAATATCCCTGGGAGCACGTTCTGTACATATGGGCACATAGCCTACATACTGTGTGTATACACAGTACAAGCACTATACGAGTATAATCCAGAGGAATTTGAGCAAACACCACTCCCTGTGTGTGTGTGGCTGATTAATATCTGCATTCCTGGGAGCTAACAATCACGCTGGCCTTCCAGGTGTGGCTAGTTCACTCACACAGAGAGAGAGATGGAGGTCTGGGCAGGTTGCCAGTGTGGGAAAGGTGTGCATGCCTGTGCCTGTGGAAACAGAAACAGGCAAAGAAGTGGAAAAGTAGAGACGCCCACCATTACAGCAGCCACTCGGGCATGTCTACTCAGGCCTGTGGCCCGACAGCCCGGGGAAACTTTCCAACCCTGCTAATTATCATTCTTTAAGGCTGAGGAGGGGCGGGGTGACGTAACTCCAAAAGGAGACCAGCAGCAGTTTATGCATTCACCATAGAGATAGAAAGATGGATATAACCCGTTTTAGCATGGACATTGCCATCGAGGCCTTCCACCATTTTAAAGATGAGTCCTCAATCTAGCTCTATCTACCAAGACAAATGGGTGAAGTCTTATCAGCCAGTGTTGTTGCCACCATCTTGATTCATAATAGTAGACAATAACATATTGACATGGGGTTGTCAAGAGGAGTAAACAGTTTGGTCAGGAACATTTTATGAGCTGGTCAATAAAAAGGGTCGAAAAGAGACGCGAAAAGTGACAAAAACAAATGGGGGTGAAAGAGGATGAAAGTAAAAGAGGATTAAAAAAAGGATGATTGATGAAAAGTGAAAATGCAGTGGGATCAAAGTACAATAGAGTCCTTTCAGTTGACACACACAGACCTGCCACCTGCCATGGCAAGCAGAATGTCTCTGTCTCGGCACTCTGAGCATGTCAGCTGTGCCAGGGGTCACAAACCCATCGACTGCTGTCTGACATTCCCTGGATAGGACCGAAAATCTATGGCCTCTGGAACTAAAGGGCACACAAGCACATACGCACGACCCCCATCTGCAGAACAATGCAGGGAGTGTGGATACAGTAACAGCCTCTGGGCTCTATGGGGTCTCTATGTACAGCCAATGGTAGCAGCTGTTGTAATGATCTCCTGGGGTCGCTGCACAGTGCTACTTGGCTTGTGTTTCCTCCATTCCCTTCATTAAGTGGCACATGTTGTGGACTTCAGTACTTTGTTATTCAGTATGGGCATGCCAACTTGAGAAGTTAAGTGTTTTGTGTAACTCAAAGTTCATCATGCATTGATGACTGAGGAAAACATTAAAAAAAAGTCTGATATGCACCTGTCCTGTATCTCGTGAATAGGTCCTCCAAAATTAACATCAGTCCTTCACGCATACAACGGCACAAACCATTCCAATGTCATGTCGCCATCTTCGAGATGGACAAAAAAGGAGAACGGTTCTCACCTTGTGGATGCGGCAGGCCTTCTCTCGGTGGCCCTCCAGCTCCTGTCTCAGCCTCTCGTTCTCCAGCACCAGCAGGTCCATCTGCCTTGGCTCAAATCTGCCTGGGCCCGCATACCTGTGAGGAGGGACGTGTGTTGTTGAGTTCACTAGATATCCAAAGATTTACAACTACAACAGTCTTTCGATGAGTGTGACTAACATAGCCCCTTAGCTCATAGAACCGTGGTTACGTGAGCAACCTACATTTGTTAGGCATCCTAGGTATTACAAGCACCCTATATTAGAATGAACACATCAACTCCACCCTAGGTAGGTTGGCTTCCAAAGTGTTTTCAGAAAGGCAATTGGAATTCCAACCTGCGCATGTAATGACTCACAACGCATGCAAGGAGGTTTGGAATGCAAGGCACCGATGACATATAGCCAATGACACACGGCTTGAAGTCCATTATGCGTACGGCTTTGCCCACAGAAATTAACACACTATGAAATGTGTGATGGCTGTTGATTCAGGGCAATGACAATCAAATGGTGGGTACACCTTTGCATGATCTTTCTATATGTCCAACACACACACACACAACTGCTGAAATGCCTTAGTACCTGTGCTGCTGGATCTGGAGTGACGGGGGCATGTCCCTGTACACACACTGGGGCTCTTGAGCGTGGATGGGCATATAACCTTGGGACATAATGGTAACCGATGAGTATTCTGGGTGTGGGATGTGTTGGTCCTGGAGGCCTTGTGGGGGGGCGTAGTAACCCAGCTCTGGGTAGCTCTGTGAGGAGCTCTTCGCCGCCTCCGACTTCGCCATGGCACAATTTCTCTCCAGAGACAGCTGCAGGAGACGCTCGCTGAGTGACCTCACGTGCCCTCGCTTTAACTCAATCAGCTCCTCCGCTGCACGGTAGTCCGCATCACGCAGGAGGGTCCCCTCGCGGAGCTGCTTGTGGGGGGCCGGGGCGGGTGCCCAATGCTGAGCCAGGTATTGGGAGTGGGCCTTGGCCTGCTCGTAGGTGGGCAGCTCCTCTCCGTGGAGCTGGTAGAGCTGGTAGCTGCTCTCCGAGTGCTGGTAGTCTCCATGGTGCTCCTGGCCCTGGGGCTCCTGACGGGTGGACAACTGGAGGAATGAGGAGTCCTCCTGGGTGAGGCTCTCCAGGGAGGAGCGGGGGCTTCTACTGGGGCCCTCTTCTGCTCCGCTCCCTGGTCCTCCGCCAGGGGACCCTCCACTGCCTCCGCGCAGTGCCTGCTGCTGGATGGCCAGGAGGGTGCGGGCATCTGTGGGGTTGCCATAGCGTAGTTGTTCCTGGATGAGGCGGTGCAGGACCGTGCCAGACGGCTCTTCTGTAGACGCCATGTTGGTTCCGTTGTTCGAAGCTGGTGATCAGGGGTAGACGAGGTGTTTATGGATGACCATGAAACTGGAATATGAAAAACAATGAAAATCAATAAGAATACTGGTAATAAGAACTGGCAAGTAGGCCTACACCTAAAACTGGATACTTGATCATATACAACATTAACAGGAGGCCAGTCAATAATTTGCATGATAACGCAAATGTTGTGTGGTCATCCAAAACATTACTGTAGAATAATGTAGACTGCAAAAAACAACTAATATTCTTTTTTTTAAGCCCATACATTCCTCAAGGCCTACAGGAAGTCAAGTAAAAATCAACAATATATTCACTACTTTTGAGTGATGTCATTCCATGCATTGCCTTGTAGTAATAATTGTTTTTAAAATTGAAATAGTGAAGCGCATACAGTATTAATTGACACATTTGTTAAATCCACAACATTATGGATAAAATGTTTGTTGTTCATGAAAAGTTTCATAGAAGTAACTTTGCGACGAAGGGAAAACTTGCATTTGAAATTCCATTCTAACAGAGGAGCCAAGCAAATAGCTCTAGAAACATAGAAACAG
Organism: Oncorhynchus mykiss; assembly: GCF_013265735.2. Taxonomy (NCBI): domain Eukaryota; kingdom Metazoa; phylum Chordata; class Actinopteri; order Salmoniformes; family Salmonidae; genus Oncorhynchus; species Oncorhynchus mykiss. The sequence goes on along the minus strand of NC_048592.1, from coordinate 31,794,924 downwards.
TTTTAGGAATAGGAACCAACAAGTGCTCATGGTGTAGCGTACACAGAAATGATTAACTATAATATAACTTCTGTGAACTTGTGTTTACGCACAATGGCTAATTCAAGGCTTGAATGTTACAAAATAGCCGAAAGCGCACATTTCCCATACACACACACGTAACAATTCTTACCAGTTCACACTCGTATTCCAGCGAAACGTTTTTAATAACTTAAAAATAAAAAATAAATTAAGCCAAAGTAATCCACAATGTTTCGTTTAAATCGTTCTCGTCCTTCCAGAAGGAGTTTTGTGGTCTACTCTTTTCGGAACTTGCTCCACACTGACATGGTTGTCGAGCACAGAGAGATAATAAGTAACTGAGCAGAGACTGAAGTCGGAATGCCTGGAATGTAGAGCGCGCGAGGTCCCTCGGGGATCAAAAGCGTAAACCACACGGTTCCAATGGGGGAGGTGGAGGACGAACTGAATAACTGCAGTTCTACTCACAACCATGAGGATGGCGTGTTATGGAGTTGGAACATCAATGCTTATGCATTTGTTCCTGATCATAAACAAAACTCAGCGATTCATTATAGTGAAATAAGCAGGCAGGAGTTACATAGGCCTAAACATGTCATAAAGATGAAAACATGCTGACAATGTCTAAGACTTAAGTAAATATTCCTAGTTTCCAAACATCTCTCATTGTCTGTCTGATATTATACCGTTGCAGATATTTAGTGTGTAGTAATATACATCTATATATTTGTTTTGACACATTTCATTCAAGGGCAACTGTGCATGTAACCAACTGAGCATGTAACCAACTGTGCATATAACCAACTGTGCATATAACCATTCAGTCAATATGGCGCTATAGGTTTCAGCTAATGAAAAAGTCTATAGATTCAGGACTCTACACAACTAATCTATATTTATCTAGTGACGAGTGTAGCCATTGACTTGTGTGTGAGATGAGCATCTCAGCAGGACAGGAAGGGAAGGGAAAGTGGATAGCCAGTTGCACAACTGAATGCATTCAACTGAAATATGTCCTCAGCATTAAACCCCCCCTCTGAATCAGAGGGGGGGTTGCCTGCGACCACGTCATCGGCACCTGGGGAGCAGTTAGGAGACAGAGTGGGGTGAGGAGAGGTGTATATACTGTAGGCAGCTGTCCATTGCAATCTGTGGCTTCAGTCTTCCCCGTGACCAGGACATTAAAAGGATTTGTGCCTAATGCAATACATGATGCAGTGTGGTAGAGAATTCCAAACAGGAGCACCTGCTGGACTATGGGGTCAAATCTCAAAAACACTATATATACACAAAGGTATGTGGACACCCCTTCAAATGAGTGGATTTGGCTATTTCAGACACACCTGTTGCTGACAGGTGTATAAAATTGAACACACAGCCATGCAATCTTCATAGACAAACATTAGCAGTAGAATAGACTTACTGAAGAACTTAGTGACCTTCAACGTGGCACCTTCAGAGGATGCCACCTTTCCAAAAAGTTAGTTAGTCAAATTTCTGCCCTGCTTGAGCTGCCCCGGTCAACTGTAAGTGCTTTAATTGTGAAGTGGAAAAGTCTAGGAGCAACAACGGTTCAACAGCGAAGTGGTAGGCCACACAAGCTGACCTAACGGGACCGCCGAGTGCTCAAGCACATAGCGCATAAAAATAATCTGTCCTTGGTTGCAACACTCACTACCAAGTAGTAGGAACTTCATGAATTGTTTTTCCAAGGCTGAGCAGCCGCACACAAGCCTAAGATCCCCATGCGCAATGCCATGCGTCATCTGGAGTGGTGTAAAAGCTTGCCGCCATTGGACTCTGGAAATGCGTTCTCTGGAGTGAAGAATCACGCTTCGCCAACTGGTAGTCCGACGGACTAATCTAGGTTTTGCGGATGCCAGGAGAAAGCTACCTTCCCCAATCAGCTCAGGGATTTGAACATGCAACCTTTCAGTTACTAGTCCAATGCTCTAACCACTAGGCTACGCTTCCGCCCCAATGGACTCTATGTCTATGTAAATGGATCCGATTTGTTACTTATGGCCCAAAAGGCTATGAAGATGGAATCTGCCTTTCAGACTGGCCCCCAAATTAGCGTAGATGTTGTGTATATAGCCCGAAACTAACTGTGACAAATGCATACTGACCCTTCTCCTTTACTGACCTTTCAGCAACCAGAAACACTGGCCAGAAACTTCAAAGGACTACTGAAAAATCAAAACTCGTAGTTAGCCAATTGTTTTGCCAACTTCTCTGCCGGTATGTGGAAACTGGCTTCAGGCACTTGTTCTGAGAAAGTTTAGTCTTTTCTTTTTACCTCTCGTGGTTAAGGTGAGGCTGGGAGAGGTAGGAAGCTGAACCAACAACTCAAGTCTCCAGTCTATATTTTGAAGGAAATGTTGATTGTCGGATGAAGCTTCTGATGTTAGAATCAGGGTCTTTGGAAGCAAGGGTATTCTTGGCAACACATCAAAACCTCCCAGGCAAACCTAATAAACATTGGCATTTTCAAAATTTGGGAAGGTGAAAACAACAGCCCTACATAATACATTCCACAACGTAGTGCCTTGCTGAACGCAACCCACAGCTCATTACTCTCTGTTTAAATGACATCCAACATCCTGATAATGCATTTCCTCTGGTGTGTGTCCCCTGGGATTCACTGTCCCGGCTTTATTAAAGCACACATTCCACGTTTTGAGTGGTGGTGGGTATTCTTAAACATACTTTTTTAAATTAACATAGCCAAATTGTCTGGGTGGCCATTTGTAATATGTTTATTAAATAGGCAAGTCAGTTAAGAACAAATTCTTATTTACAATGACGGCCTAGGAACAGTGGGTTAACTGACTTGTTCAGGGGCAGAACAACAAACGTTTACCTATTCAGCTCAGGGATTTAATCTAGCGACCTTTCGGTTACTGGACCAACGCTCTAACAACTAGGCTACCTGCCGCCTGACGTATGTAATAGGGCCGGGCGCAAGGTCAACAAGGTGTTAAAGGCATGTTTGAGTTTCCCCTTGAATGTGGACACCCTCATTAAAAGCATTGTTTGTTTTTAACACCTCCCCACTACTTCCTCTCGCCCCGACCCTCACCTCTCTTTGTCTCCTCCGCCTGTTAACAACAAGCCTCTGGCTATTTGCCCCCATTGTGGCAGACTTCCTGTGAACTTCCAAAGGAATGTCAAGTGGTGTGTCCCTTTGAAATAATGGACATTGAAAGGAGCCATTCCTGGTTCTAGTGGAATCCAAAATCGCTGGTCTTAAAATTTCCTGCTGTCTGTGCACTCGGGCGGACTTCAGTTAACCAAAGTTAAAGCCCCATGGGTTGTGGGTACAAATGTAATTGTGGAAGGAAGGAGCTTTCCTGGAGCTGTGTGATAGACAAAGCAGGCTAGCATTACTACACTGAATGACTTGTTCTAAGAGAGGGTAGGAGGAGAGGCCATCTCACTAAGGACTGGGTTTCTGTCCTGAGGCTCGGAGGGAACAATGGGATAGCATGGGATTGAAACTGGACATGATAGAACCGTGTAGAGGAGAGTAGAATTCTAAAGGGGTGGAATAAAATGGGATAGGATAGTGGGGTATTGAATAGTGTGGCACAGAATGGAATACCGCTGAATACGATAAGATGGGATGGAGAGGAATGCAATTGGATAGGGTTGTATTTGGATGGGATTAATTCCTTCTATAGATAGGGATCACATAGAATGTGTTGGGGTGGTATTTTGTTCTGTTACTTCAATGACATTGCATATTCCCAGGTATTCATATTTCAAGATAGAACGACTGACTTTTTATGTACTTTTGAATCATTCTGGGAACAGGTCTCAGATCAAGACAAGTGCGGTCTAGCGTTGTTTATTTGGTTAAAATTCCTCTATTAAATTCTGACAGAACCCTTATGAGGAAACACAGAATTATTGCTGCAATTACTACAGCACGTTATTGAGCAATCTCCCGCTTGCTCCATCCACTCCAGTTGAAGGGAATTTCCAGTAAAGTTTATAACTGACACATACAGTATCAGACAATGACTCATGGGGGTAGAATCCTTCAAGTCTGTGACTAGACCACACTGCTGTTACAGGTGTGTGTAAAAACAACACAAGTATTGGCTGGTCAACGTGTTGGAAACAACTTGAAGGCTCAATTATACACATTTCGAACCCGTTGAAAGAATTCAAGAACCTGATGAAAGAATGTAACTAGTGTGTGTGTGTGTTTATGTACTGTTGTGTGTTTGATGTAGTGTATCTGAACAGCACTCCCACTCTCTCCTGGCTTTCTGGGTCAAACTGGACTTGTGACATTTTTTTCCTGTGCCTTGATATCTGAGACACACTGTCACGCCCTGGCCTTAGTATTTCTGTGTTTTCTTCCACCTGGAGCAGCCAGAGCCGCCAGTCAGCATGGAGCAGCCAAAGCCGCCAGTCTGCCAGGATCCGCCAAAGCCGCCAGTCTGCCAGGATCCGCCAGATCTGCCAGTCTGCCAGGATCCGCCAGTCTGCCAGGATCCGCCAGAGCAGCCATTCAGCCAGGATCCGCCAGAGCCGCCATTCAGCCAGGATCTGCCAGAGCCGTCAACCTGCCTGAGCTATCTCTTAGTCTTGGGCTACCTTTCAGTCCCGAGCTGCCCCTCAGTCCCGAGCTGCCCCTCAGTCCCGAGCTGCCCCTCAGTCCAGTGGGGCCCTTTGTTAAGGTTAGTAGGCCAAGGTCGGCGGCGAGGGTCGCCACTCAAGGGACGCTAAGTAAGCGGACTAAGACTGTGTTGGAGTGGGGTCCACAGGGGCCCGCGCCAGAGCCGCCACCGTGGACAGACACCCACCCAGACCCTCCCCTATGGGTTTGGGGGGGGGGGGGGGGGGGGGGGGTACTGTCACGCCCTGGCCTTAATAAAGAAAACACAGAAATACTATGTTGGTTAGGCCAGGGTGTGACATGGGTGATTTATGTCTTGTTTTGTCTAGGGGTTTTGTAGTCTATGGGGTTATGTTTAGTTGAGTGTTCTAGGTAAGTCTATGGTTGCCTGGAGTGGTTCTCAATCAGAGGCAGGTGTTTATCGTTGTCTCTGATTGGGAACCATATTTAGGCAGCCATATTCTTTAGGTATTTTGTGGGTGATTGCTCCTGTCTCTGTGTTTTGCACCAGTTAGGACTGTTTCGGTTTTTCCACGTTTTTTGTATTTGTATAGTGTTTACGTTTTCGTCTTTATTAAAGATGCTTAACAATAAACACGCTGCATATTGGTCCGATCCCTGTTTCACCTCTTCAGAGGAGGAAGAAAACCGTTACACACACTACTCATGAAAACAGTATGCAGGATGAGGATCGGTGCCGATGGGAATGAATACAGCAACGGAAAATAAAAAAAGTCTTTGGCCATTTTCCCCTTTTCCATGGATGCTTTTGAGACACTCTTCTCGCTATGTGTTTAGGCTCTTACCCCACCGTTCCTCTCCTCCTTGTTGAAAATATAGAGAATGTCATGACATTACCATGGTGAAGTTGCTTTTCTCCATCTGAAAACAAATAGTTGGCATTTGCTCTGACATATTACTCACACGCCGCTGAGGGCATATAGTTGAGTGTCACCGTAATCAGTGGTGTAAAGTACTTATGTAAAAATACTTTAAAGTACTAAAGCCTCTTAGGGCTAGGGGGCAATGTTCGGAAGTTTGGATGAATGAAGTGCCCAAAGTAAACTGCCTGTTACTCAGGTCCAGAAGCTAGGATATGCATATAATTGGAAGCATTGGATGGAAAACACTCTGAATTTTTTCAATCAAAGTTCAATTCATGTCTGTGAGTATAACAGAACTGATATGGCAGGCGAAAGCCCGAGGAAATTCCATCAGGAAAATGTTTTTCTGAGGTCACAGTCCATTTCATTGCTTGTCTATGGGATATACAAATAAATAGCTCCCAGATTGCAGCTCCTATGGCTTCCACTAGATGTCAACAGTCTTTAGAAAGGGTTTCAGGCTTGTTTTTTGAAAAATGATTGAGTAGTTGTAGTTTTTCCAAGGTGTCTCTCACTAGGAATGTAGTCTTGAACGAGGTGCACGCTCTTCGTTATTTATCTTCCCTATTGAACATATTATTCTCTGTCTTCAATTTTATAATTTATTTTGATATTAGAGTACCTGCGGATTAATTAGAAACATCGTTTGACTTGTTTGGACAAACTTTACTGGGAACTTTTTGGATTCGTTTGTATGCATGTTGAGCGAGTGGATTACTGAATCAAGCGCACCACCTAAACTGACATTTTTGGGATATAAAGGACTTTATTGAACAAAACGACCATTTGTTGTGTAGCTGGGACCATGGAGACTGCAAACAGAGGAAGATCTTCAAAGGTAAGTGATTTATTTTATTTCTATTTGTTACAATTGTGACGCCTTTGCTGGTTTGGAAAAGTATTTTGGTGTGGGGCACTGTCTTCAGATAATCACATGATATGCTTTCGTTGTAAAGCCTTTTTGAAATCTGACAATGCGGTTGGATTAATAAGAAGTGAAGCTTTTAAATGATGCAGGACACTTGTATGTTCATGAATGTTTAATATTACAATTTTGTCATTTGAATTTGGCACGCTCCAGCTTCACTGGATGTTGTTGATTTTGATCCTGCAAGCGGGATCTGTGAGCTTAAGTCGTTTTTTGGGGTATCTGTACTTTACTATGTTTTTGACAACTTTTACTTCACTACATCCCTAAAGAAAATGATGTACTTTTTACTCCATACATTTTCCCCGACACCCAAAAGTACTTGGAAAATGGTCCAATTTACACACTTATCAAGAGAACATCTCTGGTCATCCCTACTGCCTCTGATCTGGCGGACTCACTAAACACAAATGCTTTGTTTGTAAATTATGTCTGAGTGTTGGCTATGCATCAATAAAAAACATTTTTTTTAAATTGTGCCGTCTGGTTTGCTTAATATAAGGAATTTGAAACTGTTTATACTTTTACTTTTGAAACTTATGTACATTTTAGCAATTCCATTTACTTTTGATACTTAAGTATATTTAAAACCAAATACTTTGAGATTTTTACTCAAGTAGTATTTCACTGGGTGACTTTTACTTTATTCATATCTTTATGACAATTGGGTACTTTTCCGCCGCAATGATTCTCTCTCTCTCTCTCTCTCTCTCTCTCTCTCTCGTTTCCTAATCTCACAAACACATTAACGGTGGTCTGCCTTCACTGTGTTTAAGCTGCTCGGAACACAAAATAACTTCACAAGTTCCTAAATTCTTCAGATAATGTTTTTTAAAGTGTTAAAACAGGTGGAAACGAATCATTAAAACAGACATGACAACAACTCGTTAGAAATAACTCTTTGCATTCTCATAAACTTCCAAGCAGGGTCTGCTTAGAGTGCATGGCATGCTGCAGCATGTATTTCTCCCCATAACAGTATTTGTTCCCTGCACCTGTGGATTTTTGTTGGAAGTGCTTACACTACTTTGAAAAAAGAAAACCTATAGTTGCCACAGGCAATCAGGCCTATGCTTTCAAGGCTTAGATCCTCAACAAGGAAATGTGTTGTGCAGCATACAGGCAAAACTACCAATGACATTGAAGAATCACCCTTTGTAAGGCTGACCTAAAGATTAAAGCAACTAAACGAAATTACAACACCTACTACACAAAAACTACAAAGTGCTTGATTGTCCATGATTTTTGTGCATAGAACTTGCAAAGTACAAGCCCATGAGGTTTTTCCTTTACAGTCACTCATCCAAAAGGTCTAAGTAAGTGAGAGACGAATGACACGGCAGTTCTATGTCCAACCATGACATCCGTTTCTAAAAAAGTCCTTTGGCCAATCAGGGCGGGAGATCATGGGAATGCCAATCATTCAGCCATGCTCGGCATGTGTGCCCCCCAGGACATAGCTATCTGCTGCCGTTGCTGACTCTGCCATTGCTGACCTGGCACATTGCGGAAGATCAGTCATGTTGGCCACAGGCAGCGTGGTGGAAAGAGCGAGCCCTTTATGACTGGAGAGGAGATTCAAACCTCTGAGGGACTTTCCATATGGCCTGGAGGGAAGTTTATATGTGTTGGTTATTAGTGTTGGTTATTATTATGCTTAGATAGGCTGTTACTAAGCATGGTTAGCCAAAGGGGATAGATTGGCCATATCTGTCATTAGTAGAGTACATTGTTAAATTTGTTTTCTGAGCACATGACTTGATAAAAAAAAAAAAACATTAAACTCTGTCTTGTACTAGAGTTTATGTCCGCACCCCATGGAAATGTAATTTGCAAAATAATTTTAAAAAATCCCCATAAAAATATGTCTATTTAAGCTAGAGATATCTCATGGAGATAGATAGAGGACTTATCTTTATATCTGTGCCATCATAGGGTCTGTGACAGCATGGGCAGCGCCATTGATGCTAAAACCCATAGGAATCCCCTCCCTGTTGACTACTTTGACTACTTTAAAATGTTAGAGGCATGGTGGAAGCCCTCAATGGCGCTGCCCATGCTAAAACTGAGTTTTTGCCATTAGAGGCTTCTATTATTCTCTATGAGATATATATATATATATATATATATATATATGTTTGTTTTTTCCTGAGCTTTCTTGTATCTCTCAGATATAGGACAGACACTTCAAAACATACTTCCTTTTGATTTATTGTCGGAATATCCATTTTTTTCATGTATGGGCTAATAGCAGTAAGGCCAAATTCAATGTTTAATAAAAATAAAAAAAAATTTGATACCTACAAGGGTCCTAAAATTCTAAATGAAATAGCTAAATGATCCTTGGTATGACCATTTAAATTTTTTTTTTAGCTTAGTAGAAACCCAGCCCCGAGCCATTGGACCTGGGCAAATGGGAGCATGAAGTTGTTCCTGACTGGGCCACATGGCCGATATGAATTTGATTGGATACTGGATATCAAATTATGTGAATGTAGTTTTGCCCCTAAGAAACATTGATGGTTCTGCTGTATTTATTTATGAAGTTTATTTGAACAGGGACAATGATGAGAAGTGATGTTTTGCAAATCTTAACACTACAGCATACAATGAAATTCTAGACGATTCTGTGCTTCCAACTTTGGGAACAGTTTGGGGAAGGCCCTTTCTTGTTTCAGCATGACAATTCCCCCTTGCATAAAGCGAGGTCTATACAGAAATGGTTTGTCACGGTCGGTGTGGAAGAACTTGACTGGCCTGCACAGATCCCCGACTGTGAGCCAGGCCTAAATCACCCAACATCAGTGTCCGACCTTACTAATGCTCGTGGCTGAATGGAAACAAGTCCCTGCAGCAATGTTCTGGAGGCTGTTATAGCAACAAAGGGGGGACTAACTCCATATTAATGCCCGTGATTTTGGAATGAGATTTTCGGCAAGCAGGTCGAACATTAACATGTACAGTGGGGCAAAAAAAGTATTTAGTCAGCCACCAATTATTTTCCACCATCATTTGCAAATAAATTCATTAAAAATCCTACAATGTGATTTTCTGGATTTTTTTCTTCTAATTTTGTCTGTCATAGTTGAAGTGTACCTATGATGAAAATTACAGGCCTCTCTCATCTTTTTAAGTGGGAGAACTTGCCCAATTGGTGGCTGACTAAATACTTTTTTGCCCCACTGTATATTAATAGCGATATTGCTCGACATGTCAGCTGGTCTCACATGAGACACAGTGCATTCTTTGACACTCAAAAAGAGGGGCATTGTCTATTTCAGACAGACAGTCTATTTTTAAACATTGGGCTAGAATGTTCTTGGAACAAACATCTATTTTGGGATTAATAAAATCCAAATTATGTATGATGCGCAATGGAACAAACTCATTAGAATAGTTCTGAAGACGAGGAGATAAACAACGCTTTTGTTCATTAACCAAGACAGATGGAGTGGGCAACAGTTGAATTTGAATTAGAGTCAAAGTTGAACTCAAGATTTCTATAGAGTTCCTTGTGTTGAAGGACAACACAGCCTGTTACAGAGCAGCCTGTCAATCACATTTTATTATCAAGCTATATCCCTTAAAGGAATTCCTTTAATCAGTTTAAAGGATTACTTGCAGTTTTCTTAGTCCACTGAAAACACTTGGGTACACTTATTACACACAGTCAGTCACTTTTTATCATGTTATCGCTCATAGGAACTCTTAACTCTAAGCTTGCTCCGACTAGCTGCCACCTTCTATAAACCTACAATCTATAATATACTATGTTATATTTCATCTAGGAATTCTGTGCAGCCAACTTTTCAGCGCATCAATGTCTAAGGCCCAGAGTTGGGTCCTTAAATGGGACTAGGGCCAGGAGTTGGGCCCTTAAAGGAATACTTTGGGATTGTATCTACTTCCCCAGAGTCATATTAACTCAAGGATACCATTTTTACATCTCTGCATCCAGTATGAAGGAAGTTAGAGGTTGTTTCGCAAGCCAGTGCTAACTAGTGTTAACGCAATGACTGGAAGCCTATGGAATCTACCAGCATGCTAGCAGTTACCACAGACTTCGAGTCATTGAGCTAATGTTAGTTAGCAACTTCCTTCAAACTGCACGGAGAGACATACAAATTGTATCCACAAGGTCATCTGACTGGGGAATAAGATAAAGGGCTCCATTGACAAAATCCTGAAGTACCCTTTAAATGGGCATAGGGCCAGGAGTTGGGACCTGAAATGGGCATAGGGCCAGGAGTTGTTCTTAACCACCTGATCTGAAGCCAGGAACAACACTGGGCCCCAGTTTCAGTAAATCCTAAAACTTGAGAACCCGGAGATTAATCCCAGTTAAGTCCCATGGTCAGGAAAACTCCTGGGCCTAGCTATGTCCCAGTCCAATTTCACAGAGACGCACAACCTCTGCTGAAGCCAGGAACGAAGAATGCAAACACGGAGCACTTCCAAGAATCCCAGAACCACTCTGGAATGCCCAAAAGGGTCTCTCCAGGTCAGTGTTAACAGTTCCAAGCCGATGCTACCCTACAATTTCCCTTCAACCGTGTCATTATCTTGGTGTTGCTTGGGAGACAGTTAGAGTACTTGAACATTTTCTCCTGTCTTATTGGACGTTGTGGACGTCTCCGTATCGGACCATTTAACCCCGGAGTGCACTTCAACATAGACAGCTGTGTGTGTGTCTCATACCAAGTCTCTTTAAGATGCACTAAAAACACTATTGGGAGGAGACGTCTAGACAAGAGGCTGGGCTTTGCTGTTATGTCACATCACAAGGCTCTCTTTGTCATGCTGTTTATTGAAGAGTGTTCTGGGAAATTGTCAACCCAACTGATGAACATTAACTTAGCTTTACTCACAGTAACAGCATTGTTGGTTATCTTACAAATATCATGATCTAACATTCCTTCCTTGTTTTTACTGTATCAGAATAACAAAAACAGAACTCAGGATAGAGGAAGAGTGGAAATGTAATTTAGACTACCCCTAGGCTGGTGGCAGGTGTGTGTGTGTGTGCGTGCGTGCGTGCTTGTGTGCCTGTGTGTGTTGGTACATGTCTTCGCTCATGTGTGTGTGTGGTGACAGGGAATCTGCCACCAGCTCTCTATGTTCCTGCCATATTAGAGGGGAATTGGCAGTGTTTTAACTACTTTTCAGATATGAAAAGGCTATTGTCTATGGCGCACCGGTGTACGTGGACTCCGGTCCTGGACAAGACATGTTTTTAGTAGATTTATTTACTGCAGTGTCTACTACTTGTCCAAATGCACGGCCGCTTTCTCACTCGTCATTCCCAAACAGTCTATGAATTCATGAAAACGTGAAAATGACCATATGAAAACACTCGCATGTCAGAAAATTTAAAGAAATGTGTCATATTCTTCCTGGGAGTGTATATGAACAGATTTGAATAAGATTTAATCTTGCTAAAACGCTGTCAGTTCCACTTTAATGGGTACAGTTGAAGTCAGACGTTTACATACACTTAGATTGTAATCATTAAAACTTGTTTTTCAATCACTCCACATATTTCTTGTTAACAAACTACAGTTTTGGCAAGTCGATTAGGACATCTACTTTCGACCAACAAATCGACCAACAAATGTTTACAGACAGATTATTTCACTGTATGACAATTCCAGTGGGTCAGAAGTTTACATACAGTCAACTTATTGTGTCTTTAAACAGCTTGGAAAATTGCAGAAAATTATTATGATAGGCTAATTAACATAATGAGTCAATTGGAGATGTACCTGTGGATGTATTTCAAGGCCTACCTTCAAACTCAGTGCCTCTTTGCTTGACATCATGGGAAAATCAAAAGAAATCAGCCAAGACCTCAGAAAAAAAATAGTAGATCTCCACAAGTCTGGTTCATCCTTGGCAGCAATTTCCAAACGCCTGAAGGTATCATGTTCATCTGTACAAACAATAGTACGCAGGTATAAACACCATGGGACCACGCAGCCGTCATACTGCTCAGGAAGGAGACACGTTCTGTCTCCTAGAGATGAACGTACTTCGGTGCAAAAAGTGCAAATCAATCCCAGAACAACAGCAAAGTGTCAGAGTGGTGTGTATAGGTGGCAGGGAAGTCAGGCGCAGGAGAGTCAAACGGAGTGTAAATGGAGTCTTTTAATATAAGTCCACTTAACATGCTCCAAACACTAAATACGTATATACATAAACGAACATGGGTACGAGGACCCGTCGCGCACCTATACAACAAAAAAACAACACTTGACATAAAACAATCTCTGACAAAGACATGAGGGGAAACAGAGGGTTAAATACACAACAGGTAATGAATGGGATTGAAAACAGGTGTGTGGGAAGACAAGACAAAACCAATGGAAAATGAAAAATGTATCAATGATGGCTAGAAGACCGGTGACGTCGACCGCCGAGCACAACCCGAACAAGGAGAGGCAACAACTTTAGCAGAAGTCGTGAGACAAAGGACCTTGTGAAGATGCTGGAGGAAACAGGTACAAGAGTATCTATATCCACAGTAAAACGAGTCCTATATCGACATAACCTGAAAGGCCGCTCAGCAAGGAAGATGCCACCGCTCCAAAACAGCCATATAAAAGCCAGACTTTGGTTTCCAACTGCACATGGGGACAAAGATCGTACTTTTTGGAGAAATGTCCTCTGGTCTGATGAAACAAAAATAGAACTGTTTGGCCATAATGACCATCATTATGTTTGGAGGAAAAGGGGAGGCTTGAAAGCCGAAGAATACCATCCCAACAGTGAAACACAAGGGTGGCAGCATCATGTTGTGAGGGTACTTTGCTGCAGGAGGGACTGGTGCACTTCACAAAATAGATGGCATCATGAGGGAGGACAATTATGTGGATGTATTGAAGCAACATCTCAAGACATCAGTCAGGAAGTTAAAGCTTGTTCACAAATGGGTCTTCCAAATGGACAATGACCCTAAGCATACTTTCAAAGTTGTGGCAAAATGGCTTAAGGACAACAAAGTCAAGGCATTGGAGTGGCCATCACAAAGCTCTGACCTCAATCCTATAGAAAATTTGTGGGCAGAACTGAAGGAGGCGTACAAACCTGACTCAGTTACACCAGCTCTGTCAGAAGGAATGAGCCAAAATTCACCCAACATTTTGTGGGAAGCTTGTGGAAGGCTACCTGAAATGTTTGACCCAAGTTAAACAATTTAATGGCACCGTTACCAAATACTAATTGAGTGTATGTAAACTTCTGATCCACTGGGAATGTGATGAAAGAAATCAAAGCTGAAATAGCTATTATTCTGACATTTCACATTCTTAAAGTAGGAATTGTTAGGAATGGTATAAAATTGAGTTTAAAATGTTTTTGGCTAAGGTGTATACAAACTTCCGACTTCAACTGTAGGTAGCATGAGATTTTACTCACCAAAGTAACAACATAGTGTGGTCAAAGACTTATTAACTTAGTTGTAGTCACAGTGTAGTTACCTACAACTCCAAAAATCGATGTTTTGGGTTTTTAAATATTTATTAACTAGTTAAGTAGTTGAGCGAGTGAGTGTTGTAGTAGTTTTACGTCGTCCGTAGCTAATCTTAGTTTTCATTTCAGACCCAACATCTTTTTTAAAAGCTAAATATTCCAAGGAGGTGTTTTGTTGCTCGGTGCTGTAATGCCCACAAGGAAGAGGTTACGACTCATTTGGGGCCCAAAAAGAAGAAGCTAGCTTTGAAGTGGGACCGGTTGTCCGGTTGAAACGAATTGGAGTAAGCGAACAGTGGGAATGTCTACTGTACGCAGTGCTCATTTCACCCCGGAAAACTTAAATGGCTATAACCAATGAAAGGCCGGATTCGGAATGAGACTTCGACTGAAACCAGGTGCTGTGCCGAGCATGAATGTGAAGCCTGCAACCTCTGTTTCCTACCGACCTCCCGGTAAACTGCGAGCGTCAGCAGTGATGGAGATAAAGCGGGTAAATTCAATATGGATTTTCCTCACTATATCGCTATTGGATTAACCGACTCTCCCTCGGCCGGTGAAAAGGCTTCTCCCTCTGAAGCACCTCTCTCCTTGGCTCTTCTTTGTTAGCTAACTCAGACGTCAATCGGTAAGTCTCGACTCTCTCTACTTGATATCTGATATCTGTTGTGTTCTGTGGGTTCCTGCCTATGCTAGACTAGTTGGTGTTGTTCTCTGGCTTACTACTTAGCTATGTCGACTAGCTGTTGGCTAGTGAGCTGGCTAGGCAAGCTAACGGGCTAAAATAACCAACTTTAGCTGGCTGGTTTGTTGGATAAGATGACTGCACATACCGGTAGCATTATTTGATTACTGGTTAGATGGCGTTATGTATTTCTTAAAGTTGGGTTTACTTTAATGTAGCTGAAAGATAAGTGTTGATAGCAACTGGCTCATACAGTGCTAACGTAATGTTAGCAGGCTGGTTGCCTAGCAACCATGCAATAGATTCATAAAGCATTTGCTTGTAAGTTGGCAGAACATTTTATTGAAACCAGTAGTCAAAAGTGTAAACGATTTGGTATAATTTGAAGTTCCTCTGAAGTTATTTCTGTTGGAGTTTACATTATAAGAAATAGGCTGGCTTGCCCGATCCTCCATATAACGTAACACTCCGCAAAAACGTCTTCCAGCATGACAGCGGCCTTCTTCGGAATTCTCGGTTTTATGTAATAACTTGAACATTTTTAAAGTGTGGTGTAAATTTTGATGTGTATGCTAATGCAAATCCACATGTTACATGTGGTTACGTTTATGCTACCTACCCTTTAAGTGAAGTGTGAAAGAATCAATAGCAACAGAGTTTGGCTGGCTTGATCGACGTTTAAAACACTGTTATACAATAGAGCACCATTGTACTAGAGTAAAAAACTATATCAAAGTCAGTGGCTTGAGTGTCACATTTCACAGGAAATGGAATGTACAAAACAGAATCCCTGGGCTAGGACTGTACTGGATCCATGTAATAATACATGATCAATAAACTATCCATACACTAGTGCTTACATACTGTACATGTACAGTACCTGTAGTGCTCAGTTCAATCAAATAAAATTGCATAAATATTTTCAGTACTGTA
Organism: Oncorhynchus mykiss; assembly: GCF_013265735.2. Classification (NCBI taxonomy): domain Eukaryota; kingdom Metazoa; phylum Chordata; class Actinopteri; order Salmoniformes; family Salmonidae; genus Oncorhynchus; species Oncorhynchus mykiss. The sequence goes on along the minus strand of NC_048592.1, from coordinate 31,779,376 downwards.
AAAACCTACTTCTAATAGTTTTGAATTCAATTTCGGCTAGGCGCCAGCCGAACCGAAGCCGGCTGAACCGGCTGACCCCAACCCTAGCCCCAGCCCAGGATGACCCCAACCCTAACCCCAGTCCCAACCCTAACCCCAGTCCAGGCTGACCCCAACCCTAATCCCAGCCCAGGCTGAACCCAACCCCAGTCTAACCCCACAGCTAACTCCAGATTAAGCTGACCCTAACACTAACCCCAGCCTAGGTTGACCCTAACCCCAGCCTAGGCTGACACTAACCCTAACGCCAGTTTAGGCTAACCCTAACAGTATCCTCTGTCTAGGCTGACCCTAACCCCAGATAAGGCTGAAATAACCCCCCGCCTAGGCTAACACTAACCCCAGCCTAATCTAACCCTAACACCATATTAGGCTGACCCCAACCCTAACCCCAGCTTAGGCTAACCCTAACACTAACCCCAGCCTTACTCCAAGTTAAATGAAGGTTAAATAAATAGAAACCCCAGCCTATGCTGACCCTAACCCTATCCCCATCCTAGACTGAACCCAACACAAACCCCAGCCTAGACTGAACCCTAACACTAACCCCAGCCTAGTCTGACCCTAACCCCAACCTAGTCTGACCATAACCCCAGCCTAATCTGACCCCAGCCTAGACTGAACCCTAACACTAACCCCAGCCTAGTCTGACCATAATCCCAGCCTAGTCTGACCCCAACCTAGGCTGAATCATAACACTAACCCCAACCCATGCTGACACTAACCCCAGCCTACTCTGACCCCAGCCTAGTCTGACCCCAGCCTAGTCTGACCCCACCCCCTACCCCAGCCTAGGCTAACCCTAATACTAACCCCAGCCTAGGCTAACCCTAACCCCAGCCTAGTCTGACCCCAACCTAGGCTGAATCATAACACTAACCCCAACACATGCTGACACTAACCCCAGCCTACTCTGACCCCAGCCTAGTCTGACCCCACCCCCTACCCCAGCCTAGGCTAACCCTAATACTAACCCCAGCCTAGGCTAACCCTAACCCCAGCCTAGTCTGATCCCAGCCTAGGCTAACCCTAACCATAACACTAACCCCATCCTAGTCTGACCCTAACCCCAGCCTAGACTAACCCTTATACTAATCTCAGTCTAGGCTAACCCTAACCCCAATAGCCTAGGCCCTAGGCTGACCCTAACCCCAGCCTTGGCTGACCCTAACCCCAGCCTAGGCTAACCCTAACATTAATTCCAGCCTAGGCTGACCCTAACCCTAGCCCTAACCCCATTTTAGGCTGACCCTAGCCCTAACCCCAGTAGCCTAGGCTGGGCCCACAGGGGCAAAGAAAATAAGCACCACTTCCTCTCCATAACAATGGTATTGGAAGAGAGGGGTCATGCCTGGAAGTCAAGCTCCCCTCATCCTCCTCAGATCAGTCATGGCACAACAGGAACACCCGTGTGATCTCTTCACAGCCAAATGGCTGTGCAGATTCTCTGGAATGTCCTAAAGCTGTGAAAAGAGGACGCCTATCGTGGGAATTTCACTTATCATATTATTCCAACGAATTCCAGGGCCATGAATGACAACACAGTGACAGGATGTGGTGGAAGCTCATCTTGAGAAGGTGAATGAGAGATCAGCTCTGTATGTGCACACACACAGCCCCATTTTGTCTCAACTCACAACCCAAACATGAAACAAAAATGTCAGAGAAACATTCTAGTCTTTCAAAACAAAGATGACTTAAGCGTAGGGTTGAACCAGAAAGATTCTCAGTGGTAGAGGGAGTAGAGCAGTTTTGGGCATTTGTAAACAGGAACCTACAGTGCATTTGGAAGGTATTCAGACCTCTTGACTTTTTCCACATTTTGTTACGTTACAGCCTTAAAATTGATTAAATTCTATTTTCCTCCTCATCAATCTACACACAATACCCCATAATGACGAGGCAAAAACTAGGTTTTATACATTTTTGCAAATGTATAAAAAAAACAACTGAAATATTACATTTACATAACTATTCAGACCCTTTACTCAGTACTTTGCTGTAGCACCTTTGGCAGCAATTACAGCTTAGAGTCTTCTTGGGTATGACACTACAAGCTTGGCACACCTGTATATGGGGAGTTTCTCCAATTCTTCTCCGCAGATCCTCTCAAGCTCTGTCAGGTTGAATGGGGAGCGTCACTGCACAGCTGTTTTCAGGTCTATCCAGAGATGTCCAGAGATGTTAATTTTTCTGACATGCACTGTCAACTGTGGGACCTTATATAGACAGGTGTGTCAAATCATGTCCAATCAATTGGATTTACCACAGTTGGACTCCAATCAAGTTGTATCTCCAATCAAGTTGTATAAACATCTCAAGGATGATCAATGGAAACAGGATGCACTACGGTTCAATTCCGGGCTCTGGCTGGTCCACACAAGGACATTCAGAGACTTGTCCTGAAGCCACTCCTGCGTTGTCTTGACTGTATGCTTAGGGTCGTTGGTTGGAAGGGGAACCTTTGCTCCAGTCTGAGGTCATGAGCGCTCTGGAGCAGGTTTTCATCAAGAATCTCTCTGTACTTTGCTCCGTTCATCTTTCCCTCTATCCTGACTAGTCTCCCAGTCCCTGCCGCTGAAAAACATCCCCACAGCATGATGCTGCCACCACCATGCTTCAACGTAGGGATGGTATTGGGCAGGTGATGAGTGGTGCCTGGTTATCTCCAGACGTGATGCTTGGCATTTAGGCTAAAGAGTCATCAGACCAGAGAATCTTTAGGTTCTCCAAGCGGGCTGTCATGTGCCTTTTACTGAGGAGTGGCTTCCATCTGGCAACTCTACCATAAAGTCCTGTTTGGTGGAGTGCTGCAGAGATGGTTGTCCTTCTGGAAAGTTCTCCCATCTCCACAGATTAACTCTGGAGCTCTGTCAGAATGACCATCGGGTTCCTGGTCACCTCCCTGACCCCATTGCTCAGATTGGCTGGGTGGCCATCTCTAGGAAGAGTCTTGGTGGTTCCAAACTTCTTCTATTTAAGAATTAGAGGCCACTGGGTTTTTGGGGACCTTCAATGCTGCAGACATTTTTTGGTACCCTTCCCCAGATCTGTGACAATCCTGTCTTGGAGCTCTACGGACAATTCCTTCAACCTCATGGTTTTGTTTTTTCTGACATGCACTGTCAACTGTGGGACCATAAGGTCAGACAGGTGTGTCAAATCATGTCCAATCAATTGGATTTACCACGGTTGGACTCCAATCAAGTTGTATAAACATCTCAAGGATGATCAATGGAAACAGGATGCACCTGAGCTCAATTTCAAGTCTCATAGCAAAGGGTCTGAATACTTGTGTAAATAAGGTCTGTCTGTTTTTATATTTAATACATTTGCAAATATTTCTAATTTCACTTTGTCATTATAGGGAATTGTGTGTAGATTGATGAAAGCAAGGCCGACATAATCAGTAGCCTTTAATCTGCAGAGAGACATAACAATATGTAGTTCTATGACAAATGTGGCCTGACTCTTTTTACCACCCATGACATGTACTTATGAATGATTTCATCACAAATCTATATAGGCTTTATAAAGTGTTAATGGAGGCTTTGTTATGAGAGTCCTGATAGTGAAAACATGACAGAGGTGTGTAGAGCTGAACAGAGCCAGAGTACATCCTGGCCTGATCTTGTTCGAATACCAGATACATTAAACCCATCTGGTTCACAATGTTCATCTCATCTCATGTTTGTTTTGGAAATGAAAGGAATGGCAACATCACCCTACCTTGTGCCTTGGCAAGTTTCCCCCTTTCTCTCTCTCCTTCAGAGTCAGTCTATTGATGGGCCTCCTATAAAGACATTGAGTCCCAATGGTCCTGTTCGTTGAGAATTGTAACAAATGTTTCATGACAGTTTTTACATAATGTTGGGCCTTTCATAGATTGATTGACATATGAGTGCCACCTAGAGGTGTCTTAAATGTGTTCTTCAGCTATACTTGCGCACTGGCACAAAAGAGCACAACCCCACACATACAACGTTCATAATTACAAATCAATGTTGGCACACATACATCATCATTATCATCCATCAAAGCTGAAACACTGTCAAGAAAAACAATATCGCTGCCAACTGTGAAGCGTGGTCCCGCTCAGAGTCTCCAAATATAGAGGGTTTCTTTCATGAGCCGTCGATCGTTAACTTCCACAGCACCGTATTCCTCACCCCGTCTATCGTTAACGTCCACAGCACCGCATTCCTCACCCCTTATTTTGGGGCCTTGAGGAGCAGGTCACCGTAGCAACCAAATACTGGCGGAGGGGGAAAACATCTTTCTCCTGCTTGGCAAAAGTCTATCCATCTTGGAGTTCTGCTAAACTCCTGAAAATGTACAAAAACAACATTCCAGAGCTAAGTGTCAGCCTTCAAGGAATTTGTGTTAAAAACAGAGACATTCTCAGTGTCCGTAGCTATAAAAATTAAACCATCTGTTGTATGGGACTGTTGTGGATCCTTCCTTTTAAGGATGAGAGAGAGAGAGTGACAACGAGAGAGCGACAACGAGAGAGCGACAACGAGAGAGAGAGAGAGAGCGACAACGAGAGAGAGAGAGAGAGAGAGAGAGAGACAACGAGAGAGAGAGAGAGAGAGAGAGAGAGCGACAACGAGAGAGAGAGCGAGAGAGAGCGACAACGAGAGAGCGAGAGAGAGCGACAACGAGAGAGAGAGAGAGAGAGAGAGAGAGAGAGAGAGAGAGCGACAACGAGAGAGCGACAACGAGAGAGAGCGACAACGAGAGAGAGAGCGACAACGAGAGAGAGAGCGAGACAACGAGAGAGAGAGCGAGACCACGAGAGAGAGAGAGAGAGACCACGAGAGAGAGAGACCACGAGAGAGACCACGAGAGAGAGAGACCACGAGAGAGAGAGAGAGAGAGAGAGAGAGAGAGAGAGAGAGAGAGAGAGAGAGAGAGAGAGAGAGACCACGAGAGAGAGAGACCACGAGAGAGAGAGACCACGAGAGAGAGAGAGAGAGAGAGAGAGAGAGAGAGAGAGAGAGAGAGAGAGAGAGAGAGAGAGAGAGAGAGAGAGAGAGAGAGAGAGAGAGAGGGAAAGTGTGTGTGTGTGCGTGCGAGATCATAGCACATATCCAGAGCTTGGTGTATGAGTGCACAAGAATGCTTGGGTGTGTGCGCTTTTACGTGTGTGCGTGTTTCATTGAAAGTTGCCCTGAGTATCTGAGAGAGGCCTGGAAGTGTTGTGGAAAGCCCTCTGGAGGACCCCATCTTTGGAGCCCTGCTGAAAGAGGAACAAACACAGAACATCTTATCATTAAACAATATCTACCACAAACATATGTATTGCCTATTACAGATAAATAGTGATGGAACCGGTTTGAAATATGGGCGGTTAGAGCGTTGGGCCAATAACCGAAAGGTTGCTAGTTCGAATCCCCGAGCTGACAAGGGGGAAAAAAAATCAGCTCCAGGATCGCCGTTGAAAATGGCAGACCCCTGATGTGACCCCACTCTCCGAGGGTGTCTCAGGGAGAGTTGGGATATGCAAAAAAACACATTTCCAGTTCACACTTGTATTGTACATTGTGTGAAATAGAACAAATATAAGCACCCACCAAATTATTATAATTAGCTTGACTTAGAGATTTAATGAGATATACACACCGCTTTGAAGGGTCGAATCCTAACTGAGGAAAAGTGTATCCTAAGTGTTTGCACAAATGTCCCATTGATTTCAAAGTAGGCTACAAAAAGTTAGGTTAACTCACCTCTCCCACGATGAAGTCTAGTTCATACTTGTGTAGGATGGTCTCAGAGGAGCACTGTTCCTGAGTTTTTGAAGTCTGACCAACCTGGGAGTGCAGGAGGTGGAGAGAGAAAATTAGGCACACACACACGAAGCCCCTGGATTCAACCTCTCTATTTGTTGAGCTGCCCCAGCGCCTGGTGCAGGAAGAGCAGATGGACCTCCCACTGTCAAAGACAAAGACAGAGGAATGCCTCCTGATATACTGTTGACTGTTCCATTACTGGACATTGGTAGCCACAAGCTTCACACCAATTATCACTGTGATCACAAACTCTCAGTTGATGTACAGTAAAGTACATGGTTACTGTTAGAAAATATACAACAGGTCGGTCTAATCCTGATTGCTGATTTATTTAAACCTCATTGCAGCCATTGTCTTACCACCGGCTAAATCTATGACATTAAAATGCATTTAATTGATCAAAAACAGAAGATATGACTTCGTGATTAAAACAATATTTAGAGGTGGGATAAAATGGATTTAGAGGTGGGTAAGATGGATTTAGAAGATGGATAAGATGAATTTAAAGGTGGGTAAGATGGATTTAGAGGTGGTCTTACTTTGGGAAGTGACAGCAGGTGTGTAGACACTGGAAACAGAGGCTCAGGGCTCCTCCACTGAGGAGGCAAACCCCACACACCTCCCTGACCCCCACCACCTTACCACCTGCACACTGGAACACAGGCGTGCATGCACACAAGCACGTGCGCACACACACACACAAACACACACACTGTTTGTATACTACACAAATAATTCTGAAAGAGGCTGATTAACAATAACAGATTGAGAAAAAAAATAGGGAACAGTGTAGAAGAAAATAGAAGAGGCTAAGGTTTAAAAGACAACAAAAATAAACCAGTAATCATCTGATATGCAGAGACCTGGATATCAGGTCATGTCGACGCTGGAGAGAGAGAGGTGGAGTACAAGGAGGAGAAGAAGTCTAAGGTGGAATTACTGGAGCTGGTCTCTGTGAGCTGGCTCTGAGCCAAGAGATATGGCAGCGAAAAGTAGAACTGCTTTACACCAATATCATACTGAAGAAGAGCCCTTATACCTCAATATCAAACAGAGGAAGAGCAGTTAAACCTCAATATCATACTGAGGTAGAGCCGAAAATACCTCAATATCATACTGAGGTAGAGCCATTATACCTCAATATCATACTGAGGTAGAGCCGAAAATACCTCAATATCATACTGAGGTAGAGCCATTATACCTCAATATCATACTGATGTAGAGCAGTTATACCTCTATCATACTGATGTAGAGCAGTTATACCTCTATCATACTGATGTAGAGCCATTATACTTCAGTATCATACTGATGTAGAGCAGTTATACCTCAATATCATACTGACGTAGAGCCATTATACCTCAATATCATACTGATGTAGAGCCATTATACTTCAGTATCATACTGATGTAGAGCAGTTATACCTCTATCATACTGATGTAGAGCCATTATATCTCAATATCATACTGCGGTAGAGCCGTTATATATCATACCGAAGTAGAGCAGTTATACCTCAATGTCATACTGAAGTATAACCGTAATACCTCAATATTATGGTGAGGTAGAACCGTTATACCTCAATATGATACATTGAGGTAGAAGTAATAGCAGTGGAAGTAAATGGGTAGTTTTAAATTTAATTAAAATACTGACCTGAACAAGTTAAGTGTACAGAACTCCAGTAAGGATTCTGGTCACATACAGCATACCAAAAATATAGGTGGTGGTCCGCCCAGGTCTTACCTAGAGTGCATAGACAGATTAAATACTACGGGTTAGGTATGCCCGCAGGCCTCTTGCCTAAACACTCCCAAAGTGCATTCCCCTTCCCCCCTGGGAACAAAGGAAACAGAATAATTTACCAATAATGTAAGTGAACAATTTCAATAACCAAAAATACTAAGTCCTATTGGCATAAACATACCCCTGAAGGAGTGGCTACAAAATAATATCAACAAAACTTTCACTTACCAACAACCAACACAGGACATTAAAATAAGCTCTTTTCTCTGACAAAGGAACACTGGCTTTTATCAAGCTGGAGGAGTTGGTAATGAAGAGACAGCTGTTTCCCCTGACGAGAGGGAGGGGTCAGAACTCCAATCAGCGATGGGGCTGACCAATCAGCTGCTTCCGGAATCCAGGAAGCCATTTCCTGAAATACACACATATGCAAACCCACAGCAACACAGAAACTGGGGAACGTAACACTTGATATTGTGGTCAGGGGAGGGTCTGTGCAATTTCCTTTCCCTTCGGAACGGAGTTAGGAAGGACGCCAGTATCTTTGTAGTGACCGGGTGTATTGATACGCCATCCAAAGTATAATGAATAACTTTACTGTGCTCAAAGGGGTATTCAATGTCTGATTTTTTTTTACCCATCTACCTATAGTTTCCTTTATTTGCGAGGCATAGGAAAACCCTGGTCTTTGTGGTTGAATCTGTTTGAAATTCACTGCTCGACTGAGGGACATTACAGATCATTATGGGGTACAGAGATGAGGTAGTCATTCAAAAATCACGTTCAACACTATTATTGCACACAGAGTGAGTCCATGCAACTTATTATGTGACATATTAAGCACATTTTTACTCCTGAACTTATTTAGTCTTGCCATAACAAAGGGTTGAATACTTATTGACTCAATACATTTCAGATTTTCATTTTTAATTAATTTATTAAACATTTCTAAAAGCATAATTCCACTTTAAAATAAAATATAAGGGTCAACTCAGATAGTCCGTGTAGCCATTTTGTTATCTATTTAGCAGTCTTATGATTGTCTTTCATCTTTCATCAGTTCTTAGAACAATACAAGCTAATTTACCAACATTTCTGAAAATGGATATCTAGCATTTTGGAATGAAACTCTTCAAATGTTGATGAATGTGCAATGTCAACTAGATACACGAACACACTCCCTCTTAAAACCTGTTTGGGCGCATGAACCACTAGCGGGACACCTACGACAACATCCGGTGAAATTGCAGAGCGCGAAATCCAAAATCCTAAATTCATAATATTAAACAGTCATGAAAATACAAGTGTCATACATCATTTAAAAGCTTAACTTCTTGTGGGGCGTTGTCAGATTTCAAAAAGGCTTTACGGCAAAAGCATACCATGCGATTATCTGAGGACAGCGCCCCACGTCAAAATACTTTTTCAACCAGGACAGGCGTCACAAAATCATAAATATTGATTACATAAATCACTTACCTTTGAAGATATTTCTCTGTTTGCAATTCCAAGGGTCCCAGCTACACAATGAATGGTCATTTTGTTCGATAAAGTCCTTCTTTATATAAAAAAAAAATCAGTTTAGTTGACGCCAATGATCTCAGTAATCCACTCGTTCAACATGCATGCAAACTAATCAAAAAAGTTACCGGTAAAGTTCGTCCAAACAAGTCAAAAAATGTTTCTAATTCATCCTCAAGTACTCTAATATCTAAATAAACAATAATATTTAAGACGGAGAATAGAATGTTCAATAGGGAAGATAAATAACGAAGAGCGCGCACCTCATTCACGCTCCAACAAGACTACATTTCTAATGAGAGACACCTTGGAAAAACTACAACTACTCAATAATTTTTCAAAACACAAGCCTGAAACCCTTTCTAAAGACTGTTGACATCTAGTGAAAGCCATAGGAATTTCAATATGGGTCCTATCTATTTGTATTTCCCATAGGCTAACATTGAAATGGCCTGTGACCTAAACATTTTTTTTCCTCTGTTTTTTGCATGCAATATCAGTTCTGTTATACTCAGACATTATTTTAACAGTTTTAGGAACTTCAGAGTGTTTTCTATCCAATGCTACCAAGTATATGCATATCCTAGCTTCTGGGCCTGAGTAACAGGCAGTTTATTCTGGGCACGTCAGTCATCCAAAATTCTGAACAATAACCAGTATGCTAATGAAGTTAAAATAATTCCTCATTTGCCTGAGAAAATCACACAGTGATTGGTGGTCATAGTGAACTGATATAACAGTCTCTTACTTGTACGTCTGTAACCCTGGTGCTGGACTCACCCTAGTGGTAGTCTTTAGCCTTTGCAGTCTGACTTGTGTTCTGCAGTCTTTGACTTGTGTCCTGTTCTGTAGTCAAATCAAATTTTATTGGTCACATACACATGGTTAGCAGATGTTAATGCGAGTGTAGCGAAATGGTTGTGCTTCTAGTTCCAACCATGCAGTAATATCTAACAAGTAATTTCACAATTTCACAACAACTACCTTATACACAAGCGGAAAGGAATGATCAAAAATGTGTACATATAAATATATGGAAGGCATAGGCAAGATGCAGTAGATGGTATAGAGTAGAGTATATACATCTGAGATGAGTAATGTAGGCTATGTAAACATTATATAAAGTGGTATTGTTTAAGTGACTAATGATAGATTTATTACATCCAATTATTAATTATTAAAGTGGCTAGAGATTGAGTCTGTATGTTGGCAGCAGCCACTCGATGTCAGTGATGGCTGTTTAATAGTCTGATGACCTTGAGATAGAAGATGTTTTTCAGTCTCTTGGTCTCCATTTCTCTTGGTCTCCGTTTCTCAGTCTCTCAGTCTTGGACTTTGACTTGTGTCCTGCAGTCCGGTCATCCAATGGGACAGAGGAGTAATACTCACCACCCACTTTAACGCACTTTTTGGCACTTCCTGTAGAAAGAACACATTTTAGCCCTTGCTCTCCACGTTGTTATTATTTAAATTCCTGTTTTGGTGAGATAGTGTTGTATGGTTTCTGCGAGTTCACCATACAGTGCCTTGCGAAAGTATTCGGCCCCCTTGAACTTTGCGACCTTTTGCCACATTTCAGGCTTCAAACATAAAGATATAAAACTGTATTTTTTTGTGAAGAATCAACAACAAGTGGGACACAATCATGAAGTGGAAAGACATTTATTGGATATTTCAAACTTTTTTAACAAATCAAAAACTGAAAAATTGGGCGTGCAAAATTATTCAGCCCCCTTAAGTTAATAATTTGTAGCTCCACCTTTTGCTGCGATTACAGCTGTAAGTTGCTTGGGGTATGTCTCTATCAGTTTTGCACATCGAGAGACTGAAATTTTTTCCCATTCCTCCTTGCAAAACAGCTCGAGCTCAGTGAGGTTGGATGGAGAGCATTTGTGAACAGCAGTTTTCAGTTCTTTCCACAGATTCTCGATTGGATTCAGGTCTGGACTTTGACTTGGCCATTCTAACACCTGGATATGTTTATTTTTGAACCATTCCATTGTAGATTTTGCTTTATGTTTTGGATCATTGTCTTGTTGGAAGACAAATCTCCATCCCAGTCTCAGGTCTTTTGCAGACTCCATCAGGTTCTCTTCCAGAATGGTCCTGTATTTGGCTCCATCCATCTTCCCATCAATTTTAACCATCTTCCCTGTCCCTGCTGAAGAAAAGCAGGCCCAAACCATGATGCTGCCACCACCATGTTTGACAGTGGGGATGGTGTGTTCAGCTGTGTTGCTTTTACGCCAAACATAACGTTTTGCATTGTTGCCAAAAAGTTCAATTTTGGTTTCATCTGACCAGAGCACCTTCTTCCACATGTTTGGTGTGTCTCCCAGGTGGCTTGTGGCAAACTTTAAACAACACTTTTTATGGATATCTTTAAGAAATGGCTTTCTTCTTGCCACTCTTCCATAAAGGCCAGATTTGTGCAATATACGACTGATTGTTGTCCTATGGACAGAGTCTCCCACCTCAGCTGTAGATCTCTGCAGTTCATCCAGAGTGATCATGGGCCTCTTGGCTGCATCTCTGATCAGTCTTCTCCTTGTATGAGCTGAAAGTTTAGAGGGACGGCCAGGTCTTGGTAGATTTGCAGTGGTCTGATACTCCTTCCATTTCAATATTATCGCTTGCACAGTGCTCCTTGGGATGTTTAAAGCTTGGGAAATCTTTTTGTATCCAAATCCGGCTTTAAACTTCTTCACAACAGTATCTCGGACCTGCCTGGTGTGTTCCTTGTTCTTCATGTGCTCTCTGCGCTTTTAATGGACCTCTGAGACTATCACAGTGCAGGTGCATTTATACGGAGACTTGATTACACACAGGTGGATTATATTTATCATCATTAGTCATTTAGGTCAACATTGGATCATTCAGAGATCCTCACTGAACTTCTGGAGAGAGTTTGCTGCACTGAAAGTAAAGGGGCTGAATAATTTTGCACGCCCAATTTTTCAGTTTTTGATTTGTTAAAAAAGTTTGAAATATCCAATAAATGTCGTTCCACTTCATGATTGTGTCCCACTTGTTGTTGATTCTTCACAAAAAAATACAGTTTTATATCTTTATGTTTGAAGCCTGAAATGTGGCAAAAGTTCGCAGAGTTCAAGGGGGCCGAATACTTTTGCAAGGCACTGTATCTAGCCGTTGTCTGACGGATAAATTATATCTAGATTAGATTAGATCAACTTTATTATCTCACCAGGGGAAAATTCATTTGGTCATGTGGTTAAAAAGACAAAGTTCATAATACATAAAAATACAGAATAATACACACTAAAATTAATTTGAAAGTGCAATAGGCTACACATTTACAGTGAAAGTGGAATGGGCTACATATTTACAGTGAAATGCAATAGGCTACATATTCACAGTGAAATGCAATAGGCTACATATTTACAGTGAAAGTGGAAGAGGCTACATATTTACAGTGAAAGTGCAATACAGATGTACAGTGAAAATGCAATATGCTACATATTTACAGTGAAAGTGCAATACAAATTTACAGTGCACTCCTATCAACTTACAATACAAGGTTTACAGTCATCAGTTTACGGTCATCAGGTTTCGGGTTGTGGTTCCAGCGTTTCTCACCAGATCCAAACACCTGTTTGATGAGGATCTCCTCTGTGGCCCCAGAGCTGACCAGCCGCTATCTGGATGAGTGACCGTCCTGTGGACCGAGGTGGACAATGCCTGGACACCTGCTAAATGGTAATAACACAGTATCTCCTGTGGATAGACCAATTACCCTCAGGGGTACTAGTTCCACATATTTAGAAATGTTGCTTTAGAAGTGGGAACCTAACTGGTTGTATGCTGGTCAGGGGGGCCTGCAGTCTGCAGTCCTTTGCCAGGTAGGTCCAGAATGCCTGGATGGTGGTCCTACTCTGCCCCAGGAACCTGGAGAGCAGGGATTACATGGCTTTGTGGATCTCCTCCCTGCCCTCTCTCTCCAGGGTCTCCTATGGATGGTCATAGCAAAAATGGATCAGTCTTACAATGTTCCATGTAGAAAATGGTTCAGTGAAACACAGTCTGATAAAGAACAAGATATTAATGATCTACAAGGTAATCTCTGCACCCAGAATCCAATCGGTCCACTAACCCATCGATTGCCATTGAGATGTCTGTGCAGAATTTCTTGACCTGTGAACGTGATTCAGAATCCCAGAAGCCTCGACTCTGGACATGGCTCACAGTTAGTATAAACAGCAATGTCATGTCTCTGACTGATTAAATTATATAACATGCTATTTTATCAAATCGATTACCTAACGTTTAATTGATTACGTGATTGAATTAAACCATGCAACAATTAAACCATTAATAACCTGGGGCACCACGGAAGCATTAATTTAAATCGAGCGGCTATCTCCTGAATCCACTCTCTTAAAGATCTGAAGATCTTTTATATCAATAGCAGTCAATTATTAATCGTCACCTCAATCGGTCTCATTCTGCTTGTCGTAAGTACTTGGTTATCACCACTAACCCTAGCTAACAAGTACACAAATTTAGTTAATTATTTATTTACTAAATACCTAAATAATCACACAGAATTACATATATATATACAAATATATATATATATATATATATATATATATATATATACACAGGATAGATCACACATTGATTACTAATAATGTCATGAAACGCCCATAGTGGGCTAACCCGATATGACGGCTGGTTACACAAAGGAAGGGGTTGGGTTTGAATGAAAGAGCGGGAAGACTGAGGGACAAAGAGTTTGGGTCTCTATCGGTACTTGAGAAGCTATGCTACCGTAACTACAGAATCTTATGCATTCTAATAACCGCCCATTCGGAAAAGGAAAATGCAAGATATATATATTTACGCTGAGCTGCGCTTCGATAGATGGGTTGAAGATGGAAGACTGGCTTACCCAGCAGAGATTGCCATTGTCCTTTGAATAATATTTCTTAGTGTTGTAGAGCAGATACGTTAAAGTACCCTGTCGTTATTAGGAGATTGTCTGTCCTTTCCTAGGCCACGTAAGTTTACAGCTGCAGATGATAACTTGACGTCTAGGAGGTATTGCTTCTTCTTTAATGAATAATCGTTCAAAGTTCATACCAAGTTGCCATAATCAGCTCGCACTGTATTTCGGCTGGTCTAGTCGAAATTCACCATTCCAGTGTGGAGATCGTCACCTCCACTTTGAAATTCACCATTCCAGTGTGGAGATCATCACCTCCACTTTGAAATTCACCATTCCAGTGTGGTGATCGTCACCTCCACTTTGAAATTCACCATTCCAGTGTGGTGATCGTCACCTCCACTTTGAAATTCACCATTCCAGTGTGGAGATCGTCACCTCCACTTTGAAATTCACCATTCCAGTGTGGTGATCGTCACCTCCACTTTGAAATTCACCATTCCAGTGTGGTGATCGTCACCTCCACTTTGAAATTCACCATTCCAGTGTGGTGATCGTCACCTCCACTTTGAAATTCACCATTCCAGTGTGGTGATCGTCACCTCCACTTTGAAATTCACCATTCCAGTGTGGTGATCGTCACCTCCACTTTGAAATTCCCCCTTTTTAACGTTAGGACAGCAGTCCTAACATTCCTGGAATTAAATGTTAATTTCGTTAGGTTGTAGTTGAAATTAGCCCTTTTAAATGTATCGGGAAAGTCATCGGGAACTGAGTTTGACTTCCGTCAACGGGCTTTTGTATTGGGGGAGAAAAGGGTGTGTTTCATAGTTCTCAACCGATGTCTGCTCACTTGGTTGTGGCCAGTGAGTGAGCATAGTTGACTTATGAAAACAATTCTCTCATTTAGAAGCTAAAATTACAGTTAATCTTTTCACAAATAGTTTCATATTTAAACATTTAAATTGCACAACAATTCCATGTGAATCTGATAACTAGAATATGTAGACTTTCCAAGATGCAATTTATGTCATCCTGTCATCAGATATAATGTCCCAGACACCAACTGATCTGACATCATATTCTTTATGTACCAATGGACACTTTAAACTGGTTGAGAAAGGGAAATATTGTTTCATTTCCCAACCTTTTGATGTTACCATACTTTCTCTTAGTTAGCGAAGGGCTTTCCAAGAGTCCATTCTGTAGAGTGGAGAGAAAAGGGGGAAAGGTATTTATGGGGGGGTGGGGTCATAAACCTCACCCAACAGGGCAACGTCATGACAGTAAGGTGTTTATTAATACTTGAGTTAAAGTTAGAGATATGTTTTTTGCATGTGCTGCATCTCAATCCACCACATCCACCTATGCCACAGAGCTACAGTGCTGTTTGTCGGATAGGAGACATGCCAAAAACAGTTTGGTTATCCAAACAGTTTGGTTATGCTCTACGACCCCCCAAAAGTGCCACGGGATTTGTCGGGAGTCTTTTGTCTGTAGCATCCGAACCATTTGGACTACAAACGAATATGACCCCACTGTAGAAAGTGTAGACTGTCACAAACACGAGGGTGTTCACGTAATTCGTCTGAAGGTAACTCATATAAATGAATGGAAGTATGGAGGCAGTTTTGTGCCAACAAAAATAAGGGGTTAAATATGTGTCAAGCTTTCTTATATCTCCTAGTTATAAGACAGACACTTCAAAAACTCATTCCTTATGATTCATTTTTTGACTGTCTTTTTTGACATTTATGAATGTGTTAATCAATGCGTGTCAATGGACAGATTCAATATTTTATAACATAATTTTTAAATAGAACCTTTTTTATACCTAAAAGGGTCCTTAAATTAAAAATCAGATACCTAAATGAGCCATGGCATGACCATCTTAAAATAATTCCATATGTAAGTTTACAATATAAGGATCTATATCTTATTAATCATTTACATTTTTATCATTTCACAGATGCTCTTATCCGGAGCAACTTACAGGAACAATTAAGGTTAATTGCCTTGCTCAAGGGCACAGGCATATTTTTAATTTAGTCTGCTTGGGGATTTGAACCAGCTACCTGGCACCCTAATTAATAACTGTTAATACATATTTTAAAAGTTGTTTGAATAATTGTCCATATATATTATGATTAATGAATGACGAGAAAGCTATTTATAAATGACTCATTTACGGATTATTACTGGATGATATTAAAAAGTTTTACAGAGTAGTGAAATTATTTCAGGAAGTAATTAGTCAAACAACTTCCTGCACTACACACACTAACACACACTCAGAGTGGTTCTCATACACACTGCAGGAGCAGACCTTCCTGTAACTGGCTGGTAACTGGACATAGAAGTATTGAGGGGACTGGAGTAAACAGGGTTTACAGGGTCTAAAGAGACTTGAACTAGCTGGGAGCCACAAGTCATCATGGTTATCCTGCTGGTCCTCACACGGAAGGTTGTCCTCCTCTTAGGTGAGTACATCCGTCTGAATGAACACATGTCCAGTGACTCCTCTCTATAGTTGGATACATTTGGTTGTAACATTTTACAGTGTAACTCATTCAGAGTAGAAACCCCTCTTACAGTATGTGAAATGGAAGCTGGGGTGTTTGTACTGTTTGTAATGAGACTGTTGGTGTGTCCTACAGCTGCTATGTGGAGTGTGTGTTCAGCAGAGTTGATCACAGTGGAAAGATATAAGGGAGGCAAGGCAGAGATCAGATGCCCCTATAGAGAGGAGTGGAGGAGCCACCAGAAGTACATATGCAAAGGCAGCAAAATGGAGTGTATAACATTTTTGGGAGACAATGATATTGAGACTGAGGATGAAGAACGAAGCTCTAAATGGAGATACTCCCTATATGACGACAAAGGGGTCAGAGTCTTCATTGTGACCATCACCAACCTGATGTCAGATGATGCTGGAACATACTGGTGTGGAGTGAAACGATTTGGACTGGACCCTGAAGTGTATGGAGGTACTGTAAACCTCTGATTCTCATCATCAAAACATTACCACTTTCATACTCAACATTTTACATTAAACATTCCTAATAAGGTCTCTGCTACTGGCCCGAATCCTAACTTGAGATCCCTACACATTACTCAAGATTTCAGGCATATTTTTTATTGACTCAATTAGAGGTCGATCGATTAATCGGAATGGTTGATTAATTAGGGCCGATTCCAAGTTTTCATAACAATCGGAAATCGGTATTTTTGTGCGCCGATTTGCCGATTTAAATTATTATTATTATTATTTTTTAATACTTTTATTTAACGAGGCAAGTCAGTTAAGAACACTTTCTTATTTTAAATGACGGCCTAGGAACGCTGGGTTACTGCCTCGTTCAGGGGCAGAACGACAGATTTTTACATTGTCAGCTCGGGGATCCAATCATGCAACCTTACAGTTAACTAGTCCAACGCAATAACGACCTGCCTCTCTCTCGTTGCACTCCACAAGGAAACTGCCTGTTACGCGAATGCAGTAAGCCAAGGTAAGTTGCTAGCTAGCATTAAACTTATCTTGTAAAAAACAATCAATCATAATCACTAGTTAACTACACATGGTTGATGATATTACTAGATATTATCTACCGTGTCCTGCGTTGCATATCATCTGACTGAGCATACAAGCATACAAGTATCTAAGTATCTGACTAAGCGATGGTAGGCAGAAGCAGGCGCGTAAACATTCATTCAAACAGCACTTTCGTTTTGCCAGCAGCTCTTCGCTGTGCGTCAAGCATTGCGCTGTTTATGACTTCAGGCCTATCAACTCCCGAGATGAGGCTGGTGTAACCGAAGTGAAATGGCTAGCTAGTTAGCGCGCGCTAATAGCGTTTCAAACGTCACTCGCTCTGAGCCTTCTAGTAGTTGTTCCCCTTGCTCTGCATGGGTAACACTGCTTTGAGGGTGACTGTTGTCGTTGTGTTCCTTGTTCGTGCCCAGGGAGGAGCGAAGAGAGGGACGGAAGCTATACTGTTACACTGGCAATAACAAAGTGCCTATAAGAACATCCAATAGTCAAAGGTTAATGAAATACAAATGGTGTAGAGGGAGATAGTCCTATCATTCCTATAATAACTACAAACTAAAACTTCTTACCTGGGAATATTGAAGACTCATGTTAAAAGGAACCACCAGCTTTCATATGTTCTCATGTTCTGAGCAAGGAACTGAAACGTTAGCTTTCTTACATAGCACATATTGCACTTTTACTTTCTTCTCCAACACTTTGTTTTTGCATTATTTAAACCAAATTGAACATGTTTTATTATTTACTTGAGGCTAAAATTATTTTATTGATGTATTATATTAAGTTAAAATAAGTGTTAATTCAGTATTGTTGTAATTGTCATTATTACAAATAAATAAATAAAAAATTGTCTGATTTAATCGGTATCAGCTTTTTTGGTCCTCCAATAATCGGTATTGGTATCGGCATTGAAAATTCATAATCGGTCGACCTCTAGATTCAATGCATGAATTATGCGATCCTCGACAAAAGGGAACACATTTCATTCTGTGCTCCTACATGTTTGTTTAAAATTACAGATTGGTGTTGTGAAAACCCAGCTGAAGTGACAGGCTCTGAAGAAGTGACAGGCTATGAAGAACGGTCAGTCTCCATCCATTGTATGTATAATGAAAAAAATGAAGACAATGAGAAATACTTCTGCAAAGCGAATACACTATCTAAGTGTGTAGTTGATGTAAAAGTGACAACAACCAAAAGCCAGAACGGGAGGTTCTCACTGTTCGACAACAGGACAGCCGGAGCATTCACCGTGACCATCACCAGACTAACCCAAGAGGATGCTGGGAGATATCTCTGTGGTGTACAGAACAACCACACAACCAATACCCTGTCAGCAGTTCAGCTTGTTATCAAGAGTAAGACATTTCTTTAATTTTCCTGTTCTGCATTGTGAGACATATTGATCAGGACACAGCTGTGTCAGTGACCACAGCTTAACTTCATGTGTGATTAAATGTACTTACTTAATGTACGTATGTATTTAGGGTATTTGCACCTGAGAGAGAGAGAGAGAGAGAGAGAGAAAGAGAGAGAAAGAGAGAGAGAGAGAGAGAAAGAGAAAGAGAGAGAAAGAGAGAGAGAGAGAGAGAGAGAGAGAGAGAGAGAGAGAGAGAGAAAACACAAAAATATCTCAACAGGAAGAGCAGAAACCACACTTCCTTCTTTATGCCTGTCAGTGAGTATCAAATCAAGTTGTATTAGTCACATGTGCCTAATACAACAAGTGTAGACCTTACAGTGAAATGCTTACTTATGAGCTCCTAACCAACAATGCAGTTTAAAAAGATAAGAATAAGAAATAAAAGTAACAAGTAGTTAAAGAGCAGCGGTTAAAAAAACAATAGCCAGACTATAGACAGGAGGGTACCGGTACAAGGTCAATGCACCGGTTAGTCGAGGTAATTCAGGTAATATGTACATGTAGGTAGCGTTATTAAAGTGACCATGCATAGATCATAACAACAGAGAGTAGCAGCGGTGTAAAAGGGGGGAGGGAGGCAATGCAAATAGTCTGGGTAGCCATTTGATTAGATGTTTAGGAGTCTTATGGCTTGGGGGTAGAAGCTGTTTAGAAGCCTCTTGGATCTAGACTTGGTGCTCGTTGCCACTTGCCGTGCGGTAGCAGAGAGTACAGTGAATGACTAGGGTGGCTGGAGTCTGACAATTTTTAGGGCCTTCCTCTGACACCGCCTGGTATAGAGGTACTGGATGGCAGGCAGCTTAGCCCCTGTGATGTACTGGGCTGTACACACTACTGTACCCTCTGTAGTGCCTTGCGGTCGGAGGCCAAGCAGTTCCCATACCAGGCAGTGATGCAACCAGTCAGGATGCTCTCGATGGTGCTTCTGTAGAACCTTTTGAGGATCTCAGGACCCATGCCAAATCTTTTCAGTCTCCTGATCTGGAATAGGCTTTGTCATGCCCTCTTCACGACTGTCTTGGTGTGTTTGGACCATTCTAGTTTGTTGTCGACGTGGACACCAAGGAACTTGAAGCTCCCACCTGCTCTACTACAGCCCTGTCGATGAGAATGGGGGTGTGCTCGGTCCTCTTTTTCCTGTAGTCCACAATCATCTCCTTAGTCTTGATCACGTTGAGGGAGAGGATGTTGTCCTGGTACCACATGGCCAGGTCTCTGACCTCCCTATAGGCCATCTCATCGTTGACGGTGATCAGGCCTACCACTGTTGTGTCATCGGCAAACTTAATGATGGTGTTGGAGTCGTGTATATAGTCTCGTGGTCAGGGTACGTTTACATTTCAAACATTTCAGGAAGTACACTGAAATTTAGCTTATCTTCAATGCTTTCATTACCACACTTCCATCCACAGTTTTTATGAAGTTAAAAAAATTCACAACAGCTGTGATGGATTCAGCTAGTTTCGGTACAATTGTATAGATATGCTGAGAGAGAATTTGTTTTTTTGAGATGGTGGGGCCTTCTTATGTCGGTAAAATACATTTTGCGAGATATAGTTGTGGAAACACCTTTATGCACAAATATTTATATAATAACCATCATATCAAAGTAAACTTTGCAGTTTATTAGGCTACAGATGAAATACCTTGCGATGAAGTTCACAGGGTGGTGAAAGTACATGGTGATGAGCTTGATGGTTCTTTCCAATGACTATCGAGGGTCTTATTCTGGTGACAAATTGATTGATGTTTGACTGCCGTTTGACAAATATAAATATTCTTGTGCTTATCCATAATAATCTCATAATGTAGACTAGCCTACCCAGTACCCTCACAGCCTACTGTATCTATGAGCTGTTGGCTAGAGCACACATGCCAAGTCCAGCGTAGGCTCATTTGCTATTTAACGTAACAGTTTTTGTCAAAACTATCGGTGGAGTTGAAAATGCGATGGAAACACATGGAACTTTCTGTTTTTATTCGGTAAATTAAAACTTAAGTAAAAAAAGTACATTTTGTGTGAACTACGTCATCACGCTCCGCAACAAGTTTGTTTAGTGGAAACCACTGGTTGAAAATTTCGCATATTTTTCTTAATGCAGATTTGATCACATTTGCATGAAACTCTGTCGCTAGTTGGATGGAAACCTAGCTAATGACAAATAATTTTGGAATTAAAAATTGGTTTACTTTCTGAATTGACTGTAATTTAAATGGGATTGACCCGACCCTGGTAGTATTTGAGTCATTTCATCTGTTACACACACATACTGTATGTATGAGACACGCTCTCGTTTCTCTCCCTCTCAAACCCAGTTTCACCAACTTTATCATCACCACCTATTGCCACCTCCGTCTCACCATCATCCGTGTCATCACCATCATCCATCTTAACATCAACACACAACAGTTCTGGTAAATAAACGTTGAGCCTTTTTACACTACGCTAGTTTGTAAACATATTTTTGTAGTGTAAAGAGATGTATCTTGCGTCAAATTTGACTTTCGAATCAGATTCCCAAGCCACATCCGCAGGTAGTGTGGGATACTACACCAGATTGCCCACTCTGAAAGGTGTAGTATAAAAACAGTGTCTCTCTGACAACACAAGAATGACTTGATTACCAGTACACATCATTTACTGTGTTAGCCAAATGAAGAATTAAAACCTTTTAAAATATCAACACATTTGTGAATGAATGCATTACTCAAGTGAGCAACATTATGTGCAATATGGTTTAGATGGGAAGCTCCTGTGTAGTTTGAACAGCTAGCCTTCTTTTAGTCTATATACTATGGTGTATACAGTATGCTAATAGCTGCACCCAGACATGAAGCATGAATGTTGGCCACCAGTTCCAAGGCTAATGACAGGAAGTAAACATCTTGTTACGGTGCGTGAATGAGGACCCAAAAGCGAATCAACTTAAACAGAGCTTCTTTAATTACCAAACATAGGTAGGCTCAGATGGACCGGCAGATTCCGACAGGACAGGACAAGGTTACAGCAAACATGACGACAGTCTGGTTCAGGCATGAATGACACAAACAAACAAGAATCCGACAAGGACAGGAGCAGAAACAGAGAGAGATATAGGGACCTAATCAGAGGGAAAAAGGGAACAGGTGGGGAACGGGGTGAATGGGTAGTTAGAGGAGACAAGGGACAGCTGGGGGAAAGCGGGGGAGAAAAGGTAACCTAACACGACCAGCAGAGGGAGACAGGGTGAAGGGAAAGGACAGAGACAAGACAACATGACAGTACATGACAGTACCCCCCCACTCACCGAGCGCCTCCTGGCGCACTCGAGGAGGAAACCTGGCGGCAACGGAGGAAATCATCAATCAGCGCACGGTCCAGCACGTCCCGAGAGGGAACCCAACTCCTCTCCTCAGGACCGTACCCCTCCCAGTCAACTAGGTACTGATGACCACGGCCCCGAGGACGCATGTCCAAGATTTTACGGACCCTGTAGATAGGTGCGCCCTCGACAAGGATGGGGGGGGGGGGGGGGAAGACGAGCGGGGTCGCGAAGAACGGGCTTAACACAGGAGACATGGAAGACCGGGTGGACGCGACGAAGATATCGCGGAAGAAGAAGTCGCACTGCGACAGGATTAATGACCTGAGAGATACGGAATGGACCAATGAACCGCGGGGTCAACTTGCGAGAAGCCGTCTTAAGGGGAAGGTTCTGAGTGGAGAGCCAAACTCTCTGACCGCGACAATATCTAGGGCTCTTAGTTCTACGCTTATTAGCAGCTCTCACAGTCTGCGCCCTATAACGGCAAAGTGCAGACCTGACCCTCTTCCAGGTGCGCTCGCAACGTTGGACAAAAGCCTGAGCGGAGGGGACGCTGGACTCGGCGAACTGAGATGAGAACAACGGAGGCTGGTACCCGAGGCTACTCTGAAAAGGAGATAGCCCGGTCGCAGACGAAGGAAGCGAGTTGTGGGCGTATTCTGCCCAGGGGAGCTGTTCTGACCAAGACGCAGGGTTGCGAAAAGAAAGACTGCGTAAGATGCGACCAATAGTCTGATTGGCCCGTTCTGCTTGACCGTTAGACTGGGGGTGAAAGCCGGAAGAGAGACTGACGGAAGCCCCAATCAAACGGCAAAACTCCCTCCAAAATTGAGACGTGAATTGCGGACCTCTGTCCGAAACGACGTCTGACGGAAGGCCATGAATTCTGAAAACATTCTCGATGATGATTTGTGCCGTCTCTTTAGCAGAAGGAAGCTTAGCAAGGGGAATGAAATGAGCCGCCTTAGAGAACCTATCGACAACCGTAAGAATAACAGTCTTCCCCGCTGACGAAGGCAGTCCGGTGACAAAATCTAAGGCGATGTGAGACCACGGTCGAGAGGGAATAGGAAGCGGCCTGAGACGGCCGGCAGGAGGAGAGTTACCGGACTTAGTCTGCGCGCAGACCGAACAAGCAGCCACGAAACGACGCGTGTCATGCTCCCGGGTGGGCCACCAGAAACGCTGGCGAATGGAAGCAAGCGTACCCCGAACGCCAGGGTGGCCGGCTAACTTGGCAGAGTGAGCCCACTGAAGAACGGCCAGACGAGTAGGAACGGGAACGAAAAGAAGGTTCCTAGGACAAGCGCGCGGCGACGGAGTTTGAGTGAGTGCTTGCTTTACCTGCCTCTCAATTCCCCAGACAGTCAACCCGACAACACGCCCCTCAGGGAGAATCCCCTCGGGGTCAGTGGAGGCTACTGAAGAACTGAAGAGACGAGACAAAGCATCAGGCTTGGTGTTCTTAGAACCCGGACGATAAGAAATCACGAACTCGAAACGAGCGAAAAACAGCGCCCAACGCGCCTGACGCGCATTAAGTCGTTTGGCAGAACGGATGTACTCAAGGTTCCTATGGTCAGTCCAAACGACAAAAGGAACGGTCGCCCCCTCCAACCACTGTCGCCATTCGCCTAGGGCTAACCGGATGGCGAGCAGTTCGCGGTTACCCACATCATAGTTACGTTCCGACGGCGACAGGCGATGAGAAAAATACGCGCATGGGTGGACCTTGTCGTCAGAGAGGGAGCGCTGAGAAAGGATGGCTCCCACTCCCACCTCTGACGCGTCAACCTCGACAACGAACTGTCTAGAGACGTCAGGTGTAACAAGGATAGGAGCGGATGTAAAACGATTCTTGAGGAGATCAAAAGCTCCCTGGGCGGAAACGGACCACTTAAAGCACGTCTTGACAGAAGTAAGGGCTGTGAGAGGAGCTGCCACCTGACCGAAATTACAGATGAAACGACGATAGAAGTTCGCGAAGCCGAGAAAGCGCTGCAGCTCGACGCGTGACTTAGGGACGGGCCAATCAATGACAGCTTGGACCTTAGCGGGATCCATCTTAATGCCTTCAGCGGAAATAACAGAACCGAGAAATGTGACGGAGGAGGCATGAAAAGTGCACTTCTCAGCCTTCACAAAAAGACAATTCTCTAAAAGGCGCTGGAGGACACGTCGAACGTGCTGAACATGAATCTGGAGTGACGGTGAAAAAATCAGGATATCGTCAAGGTAAACGAAAACAAAGATGTTCAGCATGTCTCTCAGGACATCATTGACTAATGCCTGAAAGACAGCTGGAGCGTTAGCGAGGCCGAAAGGAAGAACCCGGTATTCAAAGTGCCCTAACGGAGTGTTAAACGCCGTCTTCCACTCGTCCCCCTCCCTGATGCGCACGAGATGGTAAGCGTTACGAAGGTCCAACTTAGTGAAAAACCTGGCTCCCTGCAGGATCTCGAAGGCTGAAGACATAAGAGGAAGCGGATAACGATTCTTCACTGTTATGTCATTCAGCCCTCGATAATCTATGCAGGGGCGCAGAGACCCGTCCTTCTTCTTGACAAAAAAAAACCCCGCTCCGGCGGGAGAGGAGGAGGGGACTATGGTACCGGCGTCAAGAGCTACAGACAAATAATCTTCGAGAGCCTTACGTTCGGGAGCCGACAGAGAGTATAGTCTACCCCGGGGGGGGGTGGTTCCCGGAAGGAGATCAATACTACAATCATACGACCGGTGTGGAGGAAGAGAGGTGGCCCTGGACCGACTGAACACCGTGCGCAGATCGTGATATTCCTCCGGCACCCCTGTCAAATCACCAGGCTCCTCCTGTGAAGAAGAGACAGAGGAAACAGGAGGGATAGCAGACATTAAACATTTCACATGACAAGAGACGTTCCAGGAGAGGATAGAATTACTAGACCAATTAATGGAAGGATTATGACAAACTAGCCAGGGATGGCCCAAAACAACAGGTGTAAAAGGTGAACGCAAAATTAAAAAAGAAATGGTTTCACTATGATTACCAGAAACAGTGAGGGTTAAAGGTAGCGTCTCACGCTGAATCCTGGGGAGAGGACTACCATCCAGGGCGAACAAGGCCGTGGGCTCCTTTAACTGTCTGAGAGGAATGTCATGTTCCCGAGCCCAGGTCTCGTCCATAAAACAGCCCTCCGCCCCAGAGTCTATTAAGGCACTGCAGGAAGCTGACGAACCGGTCCAGCGTAGATGGACCGACAAGGTAGTGCAGGATCTTGAAGGAGAGACAGGAGTAGTAGCGCTCACCAGTAGCCCTCCGCTTACTGACGAGCTCTGGCCTTTTACTGGACATGAAGTGACAAAATGACCAGCGGAACCGCAATAGAGACAGAGGCGGTTGGTGATTCTCCGTTCCCTCTCCTCAGTCGAGATGCGGATACCTCCCAGCTGCATGGACTCAGCACCCGAGCCGGCAGAGGAAGATGGTAGTGATGCGGAGAGGGAGGCGACGGAGAGCGCGAGCTCCTTTCCACGAGCTCGGTGACGAAGATCAACCCGTCGCTCAATGCGAATAGCGAGTTCAATCAAGGAATCCACGCTGGAAGGAACCTCCCGGGAGAGAATCTCATCCTTTACCTCTGCGCGGAAACCCTCCAGAAGACGAGCGAGCAAGGCCGGCTCGTTCCAGCCACTGGAGACAGCAAGAGTGCGAAACTCAATAGAGTAGTCTGTTATGGATCGATTGCCTTGACATAGGGAAGACAGGGCCCTGGAAGCCTCCTCCCCAAAAACAGATCGATCAAAAACCCGTATCATCTCCTCCTTAAAGTCTTGATACTGGTTAGTACACTCAGCCCTTGCCTCCCAGATTGCCGTGCCCCACTCACGAGCCCGTCCAATAAGGAGAGATATGACGTAGGCGACACGAGCAGTGCTCCTGGAGTAAGTGTTGGGCTGGAGAGAAAACACAATATCACACTGGGTGAGGAACGAGCGGCATTCAGTGGGCTCCCCAGAGTAACACGGCGGGTTATTGATTCTGGGCTCCGGAGATTCGAAAGCCCTGGAAGTGGCCGGTGGATCGAGGCGGAGATGGTGAACCTGTTCTGTGAGGTTGGAGACTTGGGTGGCCAGGGTCTCAACGGCATGTCGAGCAGCAGACAATTCCTGCTTGTGTCTGCCTAGCATCGCTCCCTGGATCTCGACGGCTGAGTGGAGAGGATCCGAAGTCGCTGGGTCCATTCTTGGTCGGATTCTTCTGTTACGGTGCGTGAATGAGGACCCAAAAGCGAATCAACTTAAACAGAGCTTCTTTAATTACCAAACATAGGTAGGCTCAGATGGACCGGCAGATTCCGACAGGACAGGACAAGGTTACAGCAAACATGACGACAGTCTGGTTCAGGCATGAATGACACAAACAAACAAGAATCCGACAAGGACAGGAGCAGAAACAGAGAGAGATATAGGGACCTAATCAGAGGGAAAAAGGGAACAGGTGGGGAACGGGGTGAATGGGTAGTTAGAGGAGACAAGGGACAGCTGGGGGAAAGCGGGGGAGAAAAGGTAACCTAACACGACCAGCAGAGGGAGACAGGGTGAAGGGAAAGGACAGAGACAAGACAACATGACAGTACATGACACATCTGATGTGGAAGAGAGGCAGATCTTACTTCACAGTGTAAAAGGCCCTATGTAAGTTGAACAGAAGTGCTGATTGTAAGTATGTGTTCTAATGGTACTGTTTGTCTGTTCAGATACATCAGTGGTCATCATAGTATCTGGGACTCTGGTCATGCTGCTATTGGTGCTTGTAGTCAGCCTGCTCATAGTCTATAGATGGAAATTCAACAAGGAAACAGGTAACACACACACACACACACACACTGTGTCAAATAAGGGGGAATTAATATTTTTGCACGCAGTTTTCATTTCAAATAAAAAAATTGCATATACAATCCTCCTTTGACCCTGGTTGAGAAATAGAGGTCTCATTGTGAACAGGTCTCTGAAAACTTCCTGAACAGACTGCTGCAGCCCAACAGTGACATGTGTGAATTGTATGACACTGTGTGTGTGTGTGTTGTGTTCCACAGCTGACTCCTCAGCACCCAGGGTGAACACAGACACTGGGATCAACAGAGAGGTCAGTGTGTGTGCGCGGGCCTGTCTGTTTAACTGACTGAGTGTTTGTGTGTGTGTGTGTGTGTGTGTGTGTGTGTGTGTGTGTGTGTGTGTGTGTGTGTATGCGTGTGTGTGTGTATGTGTGAGAGCGAGAGAAAGAGAGAGCGAGAGAGGGAAAGAGAGAGAGAGCATGTTCTAATCTATATTCTTCCCTCTCTCAT